>NC_090256.1:23760380-23801380 GCF_037325665.1 Littorina saxatilis
CGTCGATGTGTGCGTTCCCTTTTCACGCTTTGCAAAGTGGTTCGGATGGGTCGGTGTTGTCGCGCGTGTGCTGTGCGTGTTTTTCGCACCTTCCTTCTCTTGCGTATAGGCTATTCGGCTGGCGACGTGGGTGCGTCCTTTTTGGTTGGTTTTGGATCCTGAGAGAGAGAGAAGAGAGAGAGAGAGAGACTGTCTGTCTGTCTGTCTGTCTGTCTGTCTATGGGTGTCCGTCTGTCTATGGGTGTGCGTCTGTCTGTGTGTTGTTGCTGTTGTCTCTTTCTTCACCGGAAGTTCCATGAACCTGTCTAGCTGTGAGCAGTAGATTATACCCTTGCCTGGCAACAAGTAGCCTGATCTACTTCCAAGGACAGATACACATATCACATGTATACGTCAGTCATTACGAACGCCGGAAACTGTCAATGCATTCGGCGAAGTTTTCAAATGCAAATCGTCGTGCTGGACCTCGACTCTGTCACTGTCAGTCTGGCAAAATACATCTGCGCAGTCGCCACTACACTACATGCTGCGATAGGGATTATGACGAGTACTTGGCCTGTTTTCTTTTCACGCAACGTGTAGCGGGCTGGGAAAAAAAAGAATCACCTCAATAATCTACAGTGCGTCGTCTGTCTTGCTGGCGTTACATACACTCTTCAAAAAAAGTTAAGGATCGGTTGAAAAAACGGATCTAATTATAAAAAATTGCCAAAAAATGAAACATCGACATAATAATTAAAAGATTAATACGTTTGAATTAACAAATGAACAATGAGTCTTGACCTATAATTTTGTTTGGCAGGCAGAATTATTTCCTTTTGTGGGACTTCTCAAAAGCTTCTGCATTTTGGAAGAAAAAGGGTGTTTTTTATAGCCCCATGAAATTTGCGGAACGCATGCCAGGGCAAAAGGTTGTGATGCACGTGCTACAACTGTGTCCTGGCTATGAACATCGCTCACCAGCTTGTGTTTAAAGGTTGACACGCTGACACAATTCTGCACAGTAGCAACATGCCCCCACGAAGAAAACTGAGCGATTTGGATAGAGGAAGGGCAATAGGATGGGTACAAGACGGTGTTGCTGCCAGGCAAGTGGCCCAGAGGCTTGCAGTGGCTCCCTCTGTCATCATCAGACTAAAACAGAGATTCCACGCAACTGGAAGAGTGCAGGAGCGACAACGTTCTCGTCGGCCCAGAGTCACCACACAAAGAGAGGATCGCTTCATTCAGAGGCAGGCCATGCAACAAAGAATGGCTACGGCAAACAACATTAGGCAACGCCTACAAGCTACCACCAACACTGTTGTTAGTGGTCAGACGATCCGAAACTGCTTACACAACTTTGGCTTGCGTGCAAGGCGTCCAAGTCCGAGGAACAACCCTGACTGCTAATCACCGAGCAGCTCGCCGAGCCTGGTGCACTCAACATGTGAGGTGGCAACGTCAGCAGTGGGCTCAGGTGTTGTTTACAGATGAGTCCCGCTTTTGCTTGGAACCTGCTGATGGTCGCATCCGAGTGTGGAGGCGTCGCGGAGAGCGCTTCGCAGAAGGCGCTGTTCTGGAACGACAGCGTTTTGGCGGAGGCTCTGTGATGGTCTGGGGAGGGATCAACACACGTCTAAGGACACCTCTGTACCATGTAGTGGGCAACTAGCCCGGTGTCCGCTACCAGAATGAGATCCTGCAACCCCTGGTCGTTCCAGCCCTCCAAGCGATCGGCCCTCGTGCGATTCTTCAGGATGACAACGCACCTCCCCATCGCTCTGCAGCTGTAAACACCTTCATCCAGCAGGCCAGGGTCAACAGGATGCTGTGGCCAGCCAACAGCCCGGACCTGAACCCCATAGAGCACATGTGGGACGAGCTTTGTCGTCGGGTACAGCAACATCACCCTCCTCCTGCCAATCTGGGTCAACTGCCGCAATGGCTCCAGCAGGAGTGTAATGGAGTTCCCAGAGCATTCATATCCAACCTGATCCACTCCATGCGCCAACGATGTGTTGAATGCCTGGCACACAACGGAGGGCACACGCGTTATTGACACTGATTCACATTGTTGTGAATTCCATTTTCGAAGGTTGTCACGTTTGACACACTCTAGCTAAATTGTCGCTGCCGCGTTCGATCTTTGCTTTGTTTGTCATTACTCCTTGGTTGTTCAATTATATAATCTAAAAAAAAATGAAAGAATTCGGTCTTGTCTGTTTTGTGTGGCGTGTAAAAAAGTGATCCTTAACTTTTTTTGAAGAGTGTAGGTGAGCGCCGGGTCTTAGAGAGATATATACTATAACATCGGCAACAACTGAGACCAACCTTTTAAACTCTAACTCAAGACACGACAAACAAAGCAGCAACAGATCACAGGGGCACAAAAGAATGTCTCGTCGGGGAACCGTTGCGGCGGCTCAACAAGATAGCAATGTGTCTCCTTAGACAGATCAACACGTCGACTTTTCAACTCTTACTCTAAATACAACAACACTAGCAGTATATGTTCCAAATAACAAAGGGACAAATAACGACGAAACATAATGTTGGATGTGTCTCTTTTGAGAGATCTTCAATAAAGTCCCGCTTTATACACAACAAACAAGCAGTAACACAACACAACACACACACACACACACACACACACACACACACACACACACACACACACACATACACACATACACACACACACAAGCAGTAACACCACACACACACACATATACACACACACACACACACACACACATACACACACACATACACACACACAAGCAGTAACACCACACACACACACACACACTCACACACACACACACACACACACACACACACACACACACACAAGCAGTAACACCACACACACACACACACAAGCAATAACTGACACAACACACACACACACACACACACACACACACACACACACACACACACACACACACACACACACACACACACACTCAAAAGAGCTGGTGATGTCTCGTTAGAGGGATGTACAATAAACTCCCACTCAACACACAACAAACAAGCAGTAACACAACACAGAGGCACTCAGAACGCTGGTGATGTCTCGTTAGAGATGTAGGTAAAGGCCCCGGAGGCTCAGCTGTTAGCAGTGTATCACAGTGGCTTCGCTCCTCGCCCCACGAGTGGCACGAGCACGGCGCTGTCACTCAACTCCCGGCGCTCGTCATGGTTTGTCGGCCAGCACCCGTCGTCATGATGGACACTGCTTCACCTGCTTCGTCATTTCACTCACTCCCTGCTTTACAGTCAGGCTTGTTTTTTCTTCTCAAAGGCATCTTGTTAAAACTTTATTTTTAGCACCAAAATGCTACTTTTTTGGGTGTTTTCTTTTACAAGATGCTGTACCTTTGAAGTCAATGCCGTAGATTTGCAATTTATGAATGATTTTAAGATATCTGCAATTGTAAAAGCTGAAAAGAGACTGATGTGTCCGGGTTGTTTTTCTTCTAGTTTCTTTTCTTTTCAGGAAATATTTTGGTGTACAATCATTACTGGTGATATAGGGAGGCGGATTGGGGTGAGGGGTATCTCTCGAATTATATATAAACTATTTGCGTCGTGATTATTACTCAAAAGAGATGGAAAGCACACCGTTTCTCTCGGATTTTGTAGCCTGCTATAACTCAGTTCTCATGCTCAATGCTTGATCTGTCTCTGACAAGCTATGTGAGCTGTTTTGGGGGACATAACATTTCGTATTCGCGTTTCCTTGGGGTTGCATTTCACATGTTAGAATATGATTATGGAGTACGTTTTTATGTCTTTTATTTTGTTGATTTTTTTCCCACTCGGCATCAACTTTTTGGGTACTCTTGATTTATCTCTGAGGGTGTTTTGTTTTTTTCCCTCCTGGCAGTTCAAGAGATGTTGGACTTTGTTGTACGTAATTTGAGAGAGAGACAGAGAGATATATCTGTTTTGAGGTTTGCAGTGCTGCTGTGGATGGCATGCGCAGTGGTCTCACTAACCATTTTCTAAACCGGTGATGTTTTTATTTTTTTATTTTACAAGAACTAGAGTCATGATCCTTACACATATTAAGCATCCTGACACGCAAAACAACCAAGAATAGTTGAAGCAATTAGCAGTGGTTGTCATATTTGTTGGGGGGGGGGATGATCCGGGGGGGGGGGGGGGGGGGTAGAAGGGCACCTGTGAAGTAGAATGTCAACCGGTAAGTTGACCATTCGTCTATTTCGCTTTCGGTATTTTGCGCAGTTCAACCGTTAAAATACCGATAATTAGCTACTAACGTCAGCGCTGATGCATGTCCCCAGCATTTAGAAAAAGCCTGATTAGATTCAGAGCCACAGTTTTATGCAACCAGAGAGTCTGGGTCTTCCGAAAAAGTCCCCTTTCAAAAAGAAAACATCAGCAACGTAAAACTCTGAGTGTCTGAGACCGCATCGAGGTTCTGTCTGCAAACATCCTCAAGAATCTTAACAACTCCATTTGAGATTTGTGCTGATGATGTTCATGTTTCTCTTTGAGTTGTTATTGTTGTTGTTGTTGTTGTTGTTGTTGTTGTTGTTGTTGTTGTTGTTGTTGTTGTTGTTGTTTGAATCCATACTGAGGCTCGGTCCGCTGAAATTAGTTTCAGAAACTCTGTTTGAGCTTTATGCTGCTGATGTTTTTTTCTCGATTTTCTTTTGTTTTTCTCGTTCTAATTCTAACAGTAACAGTGACATTAATGTTTGTGTCTCCGTGTATGACGTGCAGGTCCGCCCAGGGTGATCGATAAGCCGCACCACCGCCACCTGGCCAAGCGGGGCAAGAACACCAGGCTGGTGTGTCCCGTGGAGGCAGACCCCACGCCCTTCACCGAGTGGAAGAAGGATGGAGAGAAGATCAACAGCGCGTGGACTAGGTTCAAGGTCAGTTTGACAATAGAAGACTGGAATAGACGATGTTCGGAAATAACTCGGACGGGTTTGTAAGGGATGAGGAAGAGTGAATATTCCTGCTTTTAGTGAGTCAAAATTTTCCCACGTGACATTATAGGCCAGTCACTAGCGAGGGGTGTGTCTGAAACACGTGGACAAGGAGCACTCGAAAAAAAGCTTGCCTCACTAAAAACCAAGAGTGTTTACTCTTTCACATCCCATACGAACCAGACAGAGTTATTTCCGGAATTCGTGGATTGGCTGGATTGGCAGACGGATGTGATCTTCTGTTACGTTCCTTTTATCGTATCTTCGCCGAGTCGTAAACTTGGAGGTATGGCACTTCTTTGTTCGCAAGAAAAATGATGTAAAACATTCAGTCAAACCATAGACCATTTATTCTGGACCGCCAACTAGCTCTCTCTCCGCTCTTTCTCTCTATTACGAGGTAGCGGCCTCTCGCATTTAGGAATCTACGCTTACAAGCCTTTCAGAAATCAGGGGGACGTGATATCCGGTGTCGATTGTAAACATGGACGAAGTTGCCGAGGTAAGTTCTGAAAATGCTAAAATAAACTCAGCAAAAGTGCATATGGAATATGTTTTTCGATGAGTTTTGTTAAGTTTAGTTTGGAGTTTTGGAAAATCCAGTTCATTGTCACCTCCCATTGTCACAAATAACTGGAGCGTGCTTTCTTTTCACTGTCTTCGAATCGCTGGCCTTTCAAACCGGACGCGACTGAAAGGCGGCGTCGTAACCTCGAAGGGTCACGTGACGAGTTGACGGTCCAGGTTATTTGGTCTATGGTCAAACGTTGAAACCGGAACCTCTTGAATGTTCGTCAGGAGGTACGAATACCCCTTGCTAATCTGGCCAAGATGTTATGTACGATACGTAAATTCAAATTATTCTGTCGCCTTAATTTCTATTGCTTTGTCAATCACAAATCGTCAACGTCGACGCCGTAGATAATCTTTGACAGTCGATATCGTATGTGGGACACCTGTCGACCTGCTTGTCAATGTCACATATCTTTAAAGAGGAAGTGCCCCCCAAGTGATTTCAGCCATTTTAGAGACACTTTCAGTTTCACCTGACAGAAGTGTAATGACATTGTGTTTTACAGTCAGAAGCAAAAAGGAGGAGAAAAATATGTTAACAAATATCTGACATTGCTTATTGGACTGTGAACATGGTATATGCAATGACTTTAGACAGTGCTATAAAATGTTGGTCTCTGCTGTTCTTGAGAATTAAACGATTATTGCAAGAAATCTAAAGCCTCTTGAGATCCTTACTGCAAGATTCAAGTTTTCAAGCTACGTGATAAAGATACCCAGATTGTTGTTATTTCGACGGTGATGTAACGGTATACCCTTTTAGAGGGTTCCTTCGCTTTAAATCGACTGTGACACGTCTCCAAGTGTCATTTTTGTTGACGAATTGATAGACAGCCTGTGGCTTGACACCTGTCCTTGCAGCGGGTTGAGATTCAACGTGACAGTGTGATAGTGACTCTCTCTTCCTCTCTCTCTCTCTCTCTCTCTCTCTCTCTCTCTCTCTCTCTCTCTCTCTCTCTCTCTCTCTCTCTCTCTCTTTCTCTCTCTCTCTTACACTTTTTTTTGCAGCTATTTTGTGTTAAAACTTGAACAACATACACATTGCAAGATAACCGATTTTCAGAAATGAAACTCGCCATTAGAGAATCGGGAATTCCTGATTTGAACACTCCATTTCCTGAATTTTCACAAGACAAGAGAAATAGCTGGAAAGAAACGCATATATTTAGGACGTCTGAAGCCCAAGCCATTTTTTTCTCCTGATTTTAATGATTCTCAGGTACAAGACTACGGTCATTCAGCCAGAAATGTAGGTGGCGGATTATACCTAAACACACACACACACACACACACACACACACACACACACACACACACACACACACACACACACACACACACACCTAGGTAGCGCGACTCTGTTGTTTCTAGATTTTGAATGGGAGGTTGTGTGGTCCCAAGTTTATCTGTTGTATCATATGCCACCCTATGTTATCTAAATAAACCAATGGGAGGAAGCGACCCAATATTTCCATCTGTGGGACAATAAACTAGGCTAACGAAAATGACAAAGTGGACAAATGTGTGGATATTCCAGGTGAACCAGGATGGCAACTTACGGATACGAGAGGTGGAGATGGCGGACTCCGGGCTGTACGTGTGTCGCGCCACCAACGGCTTCGGCAGCATCAGCATCAACTACACCGTCATCGTGCTCGGTGAGTGCCGCCTCTCTTTCTCTGGCGTCTTGCCCTTCTGGCTTTCTTTACCAGGCATGAGATTAGTTTTCGCAAAATGGCAGGTTTTCGACATTTTCAACGACAAAATAAAATCCTGAAACTTTCACCAAAAAAGCCGGATATGACGTCATCAAAGACATTTATCCCCCAAAAATGTTTAAAAAAATGGTTTGGGGATATCGTACCCAGGGACTCTCATGTAAAGTTTAATTAAAATCGGTCCAGTAGTTGTCTCTGAATCGCTCGACACACACACACGTCTCGATTCCCTGTCTGTTTAACAACAAAAAAAGGTGCTAAATCGTGCAATCCGGGCATCTCAAGAACGATCTCTGGAGCTTTCACTCTAAACTGAAGTGTTTCACTTTTGAACACCTTTTTGTATTGAGCTCTAGCGTTTTCCATGTGTGCTAGTAGAACTACCATGAACTATGTCACACACTGTTCAAAACTGGTTGAAGAAAGGGTGTTCAAAAGTGGAAGCTCTAGAGAATATTCTTGAGAATGCACGATTGAGCTTCTTTTTTTCTGTTTTTTCTTCTTTTTTTTTGGGGGGGGGTGGGGGTGGGAGCTTTCAGGCTTTAATTTGTCAATTTCATGATCTCGTGTCTGATAAAAAATCTTCTTGGTCTGTATTGTCATTGTTTCTAAGTGAAATTGTGTGCATTGTCCTTATCATGATGTTTTGTAGTGTATCTTGTCCTCTCCTGGGTTTGGTATGGTTCGGTCTCATCTTGTTCGCTCTTGTCTGTTCTGGTCTCGTTGGTTTCTGTGTTGGAGTAGCTCTAACTATACTTTATATTGTCCCCATGACGTTATTAACTCAGTCTTTTTGAGGTTGTATGTTAAACGGCCAACATTTCGACGAATAAGATTGATTGTTTGTCTGCTTGCTTGTCAATATTTGTTCGTCCTGTTCCGCTTCGGTTTTATGTTATGCAAATTTGTTTGTTTCTTGGTTTTTTGTTTGTTTTTTGGCTGTTTTCTTTGGGGGGGTTGGGTATTGTTTGCCCACATGGCTGTATCGTAACGTCTTTGATACAGTTACTAACTGTAGACTGTCCTTAATTGAACCCGAAGTTGACTTGGCGAAGTCTTTTTACCACAAATTCAGTGCCAAAGCTTCGTGCAGCGAGCTTCGTGAAGTCGACTTTTAAAGAGTCGTGAGGAAAGGGGTGTTGAAATCAGTCGTGTGTGTCCCCCGGACACGAGACTGACGGACAGCAGGGGGATTATAAAGAGCCATTGCTTAATCCCATGTGGATTGACGATGACCCCTGGTGACATGCTCATGCGCGACTGACCTCTTTGGGAGACTGACAGACGTGAGCCGGTCATGGTCATGACGTCACCTCATCATCCATCATTTTGACCACAGACCTGTTCTTGTAGGTCTGTGATTTTGACCTACCGCTGCAGTTGCACGCTGTTACTCATGTTGTTGCCTTCAGGTTATGAATTATGCCCAGCCAGTTTGTCTGGAGTGGTCAGTTGTATAGCCTAAGGAAATAAGAATAAACATGGCGAATCAACATGTCTCGTATTGGCTTGAAGAGGACATTACATTGATTTCAATGAACTGAACGAGTGGTCAGTCTCGTATTGGCTAGAAGAGGACATGACATGAATTTCAATTAACTGAACGAGTGGTCAGTCTCGGATTGGCGAGAAGAGGGCATGACATGAATTTCAATGAACTGAACGAGTGGTCAGTCTCGTATTGGCTAGAAGAGGACATGACATGAATTTCAATTAACTGAACGAGTGGTCAGTCTCGGATTGGCGAGAAGAGGGCATGACATGAATTTCAATGAAGTGAACGAGTGGTCAGTCTCGGATTGGCTAGAAGAGGGCATGACATGAATGTCAATGAAGTGAACGAGTGGTCAGTCTCGCATGACTGATTGATGACTGTGTTCATAGCTAAGTAGAACACGAAATATCTCAATTTTACTGTTGCAATTTAGGTCAACTGTCCGCCTGAGGGTCCTCATACTCGGCTCTGTCGCCGCGTTTGCCCAGCTTCAATCAGTGGCTGGTTTTTCGAGATCAGCTTTTTGGTGCAGACACTTTTTGCAGTGTGGTCTGCAGTTCAAGTCTATTTTTGACTTCATGCGGCGTCTGGCTGGTGGGTTATTCGAAGACGGAAACATGTAGCACTGTTGACTGTTCTATGACTGCCCCGAGTCTGCCCAAAGTCATCGATGTTCTGTGGCCCTCCATACGTCAAGGGCTAAGTTACGAAATTTGACTGATTTGATTTGTTTGTTGCACTTCTTCCCCGTCCAGTTTCACGCTTGAGATCGATCTGTTCGAAGACCTCGCCACTTGTTTCGTAAGAGAACGAAAAACTAGTTAATGGTCGTATTAACAGTGGGTCGAAAGTGTGATCGATGGTGCCCTCGTTTAGTCTGTGAACTCATTCATGAGAATGTTCAGATTTTAGGCTGGAATCTGACTTTTTATCTCTTTCTATTTCATGTTTAGCTCCAAGAGTTCAATCAAGGAGCAGTGTTGTGGCATCAGGCTTGGAACTTTTTCTCACTATTTTGGACTCTAGTGTGGGTTCTTTTAAAGTTTTTTTTAAAGATTATTTCATAATTATATCGCAGTTCCCATGCCTTGGTAATGGAGGTTGATTTTTCTTTTGGAAACGGAGCAGGCAGATGAGTCTGTGATGGGGTAAAAATGACCCGAATTAGCCCGCCTTGTATTCACAGTGTCTGCCGGGCACGCAGCGGTCTGGCGGGCAAGCAGGGCCAATAGAGTCAGGGGGAGCGTGCTTTCCGACCCCAGTTTACCTTGAGGCACCACGAGCGTGACTAGAAAGCCATTTCTGCTTCTGCTACAAGGCCTGGTTGAGTCACACGAGCAACTAAAGAGCATCATTTAATTACGTGATTGCCCCTCCTTCTCACCCCCCCCCCCCCCTTACACTCACTCAGCTGAGCTTCTCTCTCTCTCTCTCTCTCTCTCTCTCTCTCTCTCTCAGCTTTTCTCTCAGCTTTTCTCTCAGCTTTTCTCTATCTTCTCTCTCACCCCTCTCTCTGTTTCTGTTTCTCTTAATCTCTCTTTTATCTCTCTCTCCCTCCCTCCCTCCCTCCCTCTCTGTCTCTCTGTCTCTGTCTCTCTCTGTCTCTCTAGTCTGTCTCTCTCTCTCTCTCTCTCTCTCTCTCTCTCTCTCTCTCTCTCTCTCTCCATAGCTTCTATGGGGGGGGGGGGTGTCGGAGGGTAGAGTGGAGGATGAGTCAGAGAGTGTGAGTGTGACAGTGGAGCAGGGGGAGGAGGAGACGTTGCATGCACGGGCAACACGATGTGTCCCCGCACGCCACACTGTTCAAACACCCAGCCCCGCTGTCGCCTTGTTTTTCTTGTCCTTTCCCGCGGGACCCCGGGCCGCCCCACCCGGCCAGCTACCGTCACTGTCTTGTTTTTTTTAGGATACTAGTCACTGAATGGGAGTTAAGGGTAAGGGGTGGGGAAGGAGGAGGGGGGTCGTTGGGGATTGGTTCCAGAGCCTCGCTTGGTCATGCGCTTTGGATCTGCTTTTGGAAGGATTACGAACTCTGCAAGGTTCGAATTTCTGTTTTGGTTTCCAAATCAGCTCATGCAAGGATAGTCGTACTATGTTTACTCTTCTAAGAATCGTCTTTTTTTGTCTTTTACCCAATGTTGGGGCCCTTACTTTTATGGTACATGTAATGTGTGTTCTCCACTCTTTGGAAGAGCCACAACAGCCAGGGTTTCGCAGAACTGGACATGGATGCGCTTCAACATTTCCCAAGTCACGCGTGTCATCTTGGGCTGTTCTCATTATGGCATATAAAAAAAATAGTGAAGTAAACAAAGCAGTACCGTTCAAAGGGATTGGTTAAAGGTGTGATTGGTTAATTCCATCTTGGGAAAACCAGGACACGATCCGGCTGGGATAAAGAATAGGATGCAGAGGTGTGGTAGTTAGTCATTGTTTGTGTCCTTCTTTGAGAGCAGTGTTTACCTAAGATTTATGCCCAGTCTACCACCTCTCTTTTCTGCTAAATATGTATGAGTCGGATAACGATGTCTGACACGCACGCTGACGAATTATCCGTTTTAAATGAGTAAGAGACGATACAGAATTAGAAGGGTCCGAACTCTTCTGTGTCTGTTTTATTTTCTCTTGCAGATCTGATCGTCTTTTTCGTGTTTTCGGGTCGAAGTTGAACATTCGGTTTATGATACAAGTTTGAGGCAGTGCTAGCTAGTACTTTCAAGTAGCTTATATTCCGCTGTGCCAGTTCCTTTCAAGATGGTCACCCTAGCAGGTCTGCACCAAGACCAGGTTGCATGTGTAGAGTGTTTAGGACGGGAGGATTCTATTTTTCTTTTCGTTCGAAAAGAGAGAAAGAACATTGACGACTGTGGTTCTTCGGATATTTCAAGCTGGAGTAAGGAGGTCATCGTTCTCTCTCTCTCTCTCTCTCTCTCTCTCTCTCTCTCTCTCTCTCTCTCTCTCTCTCTCTCTCCCTCTCTCTCTCTCCCCCCTCTCTCTCCCTCTCTCTCCCCCTCTCCCCCCTCTCTCTCTCCCTCTCTCTCTCTCCCCCCCCTCTCTCTCTCTCTCTCCCCCCTCTCTCTCTCTCTCCCTCTCTCTTTCTCGCTCTCTCTCTCTCTTTTTGAGGAGGGTAGGCGGGGATTGGGGGCGAACGATCTCTTTGGTTGCACAATCTCCCCCAAAGAGGGAAGCTGCGATAAACTTTTGCACAAGGCTCATGTTATTGTTCGGCGTGTCCCGTGGGTAACATTAAATGTTATCAGGTCTTCTCGTGAGCTTTCTGCCTGCTTCGCACTATCATGATGAGTAGGTCGTCTGGCCCCTAGAGGAGCGTGTGTGTGTGTGTGTGTGTATGTGTGTATGTGACAGACATTCTGAGAGGAAAAGAGACTGTGTTACTTAGAATTGTAGTTGAAGCTCATCTTGTGACGCCTGCCCCTCCCCCCCACCCCCCCCCCCCCTCTGTCTGTCTGTCTGTCTGTCTGTCTGTCTCTCTCTCTCTCTCTCTCTCTCTCTCTCTCTCTGTTTGTGCGCGCGCGCGTTTGTGGTATATATGTGTGTGTGTCTGTGTGCACATGTGTGCGAATACTCACGCAGTCTGAAGGGGCAGGCTGGACACTGTGCCATGCCATGCAGGCCTCACTATCCGATACCTCTGGGGTTGTTATCGTCATCATTCAAATTGCATTTTGATATCACTTTACCCTCGCCAAGGACCAAGGGCTGCTATGGTTGGTCTTGCGAGTCATTTCCCTATCTTATAACTAATCATCCCCGCCGACCATCTAGCGGCCATTGTTTTCTCTGGTGGCCATTGACGGAGTGGACTGTCAGCGTGACCGACAGCGGAGTGTGGGGCTGGCGGTGAACATCGGGCCCAACAAACTATGACCGCTACGCGGGGATGGAGCACCCACTTGCATTGGCAGCGAGTCTTGTTCCGACTATCAGATATACACGAAACCAGTCAACTTTCTTTAGTCTGAACAAACTATCACTGCAGGGATGAATCGCCAATTTACACTGGCAGCGAGTCTTGTTTCCACTATCATATACGAAACTATCGTTGGAAACTAATCAGCCCTTTGTCAGTCTAAACAAACTATGGCCACAGAGATGAAGCACCCACTTTCACTAGTAGCGATTCCTGTATCACTTTTATTATAACCTAATCAGCATTTTTTTCAGTCTGAACAAACTATGACCGTTGAAATGAAGCAACCACTTTCATCAACTCCTATAGCACCATCATAGGGAACTAATTAATCTTTTTTTAAGCCTTTTCTTTCTGCCCGATTTTGGTCTATAGAGTGCAGGACTAATATTTGTCATTATCGCTCTATTATTGAACGGGTGTCTTTATTGCCACTCTTCTCACGGAGCTTTTTAACAAAAACTTGTTAAGGTCATTGCAAGTACAGACGTCGACAGTTTGCCTTCATAATTAAAGAAAATGGTATAAGCATACTAGGTGGACGCTTCTGTTTTGAGAGGATGAGAGCTGTTGATGTTTACAGCGAAAAATGATGTTCCGTTACTTGTAAGTTTTGTTGCTCACTCGTGCAAGCGTGGGCGATCGTAACGTGTCTTGCTGTAACGATGGCAACCTATTGGACTTCTGAGTCTTTGAGCTTTCGTGGGGGCGTACACATGTGCACACCGAAATATACCCATGCATTTGTAAAGGCTGACATTATTCATGCAGGTCTACAAAAATGAACGCGTTTTTACGAAATAAGGAATGAGCATTTCATTGCAAAAATGTTAGACCATTACATTATCCCATTGTAGCCGTCATGAGAACAGAGAGACGCACGATTTGAAACAGACGGATTTTATCGAAGGGGAGGGGGGAGGAGAGGGAGAACTGGAAAAGGGGGTTTAGCATGCAGCAGTGGTTGTCTTTGGCAGACATTGGTTTCCGGAGTCTGTTGTTCTGTGTGCGTGCTGCTGGCGAATATTGACTGGCGTTGTCCGCCGCATAGATAACATCTTGCATCGTGATGGGAGGATGTGCTTTGTGTCGCTCCACCAGACCTTTATGAATTTATGCATTACTGTATGCGGTGTCCTTGTTGTTGCCGCGTGGAGACAATGCATGATGGCCTCGTCTGTCGGCGGAAAACTGGAGGCTATGTCCGTTGCACCAGCGAATGCTCTTACTGTTCACGTTTCTCAGAATCAGCGCTCTGTGTGTGTGTGTTGGTGTGTGTGCAAACAAATTATGTACAGACCAGTTTAAAACAATCGATACAAAAGTGATACTCCACCTCCCTCTCTCTCTCTCTCTCTCTCTCTGAAACATTGGGCAGTGAACAAAGACCTTTCTTTCGGTAAGCATGGCAGACGTACAGTGTGATATGACGGCTCATTCATGCATGGTTTACCGTGAACTAAAGTAAAGCAGCAGTCCTCTTCCAGATTCGTAGGAATGTGTTTGTGAACGCAGTCAAGAACTGTCATTATGCAAAAAAGCAGAAACCACAGGTTATCAAGTACCTTTGAAGGAATATTATTTACAAATGTGTACTTCCCCGAGCTAACATTATTCATTTCAAACGTGATTTCGAAGCAGATATATTGCAACAATAAAATGGTTTTCCGCCTTCGTAGTATTTTTGTCTACGTCTAGTCTGTCATTTCCTACTGCACAGGAAAGTGCCCGCAGTTCCTCGTATCGCATGGAGGACTGAAGAGGCGGAAAGTGGTGTTGACGGAGCGGTAGTTCGTCAAGTGTGATAACTGGGGACAGGAAACAGGACATTTAGGGCGGTGAAAACCAGCACCGCCCTACTGCTTATGACAGCGTCAAGTGTGCACTTGCTGCCATTAAATGGCCCACGCAAGAGGACTTTACAATTAAATAAGTAGTTTGTTTTTTTGTACTTCAGTGCAAGTGTCTCTTTGTTTATAGCAACAAGCGTGCATTTGTCATTATAGATCCCGTGCAATAATAATAATAACTGGACATTTTTAAGTGCCTAACCCATGGCTCTAGGCCCTTTACAAAAGAACATATATATATATACAAAATAGACAAATTAAATGTAATCATACGGGGAAAAAATCACCACATGTACTGTTCACACAATATTCATATGCAATATGCAAGAGGATTTTAGAATAAAATGAGTAGTTTGTGTTACATACTTAAGTGCAATGTGTCTTATGAAAGCGTCAAGCGTCAATCTGCCATTACCTCAGAATAAAACGAGTAGTTTGTGTTACATACTTTAAAGGTACTGAACTTGTCAAATCCAGGTGCACGGAGCCCCTGGGGCTTTTAGTCATACCTCAGGCAGCTATCCGTTAGAAGAACTACCAAGTTTCATTGACTTGCACCCAAAGAGTCAAGAACTGCGATTTTTTTACGAATTAATTTCGTACTCGGACCCGGCTGGTCATGACCTATTTTTGGATCTAAATTTAGATCAGGTAGATCACCACATCATGCACAAAAAGACACGTCACTTAGCAAACTATGCCAGACGTCATCATGAGTTTGTGTAAAACAAAATGGAGGCCGGAATCACTCAGTTGAATCGAACTCCGACCAAACACCACGTAATAACAAGGTTAAATTATGCACTCGCGTGAACAAGAAACTGTCGAGCTTCACAGATGTCGTCGTTGGGTAGTTTTGGGCTTGTTTTACTACCATAGGAGGATTTTTGAACTGTAAATGCACTCAGCTGCAACAAAAACGCGAAACGAAGGCTGTGAGCTGCACTGTGCCTTTAAGTGCAATGTGTCTTATGAAAGCGTCAAGCGTCAATCTGCTATTTATACTGGGTCCATGCACAGGGACCTCAGAATAAAACGAGTAGCTTATGTTACATACGTTTGTGCAAATGTCTTTACAGGTCGACATCAGCAATTATCGGGCCCATGTAAGCGGACTTTAGAAGTGTCTCTATGTTGATAGCACCAAGCGTGCTCTTGACACTCTCCGGCCCATGCCCCATGACTTCGGGACGAAATTTATTTATTTATATGAAGTCTTATATCGCGCGCGTATCACCAGACTCGGACTCAAGGCGCAGGGATCTATTTATGCCGTGTGAGATGAATTTTTTACACAATACATCACGCATTCACATCGACCAGCAGATCGCAGCCATTTCGGCGCATATCCTACTTTTCACGGCCTATTATTCCAAGTCACACGGGTATTTTGGTGGACATTTTTTTTTAATCTATGCCTATACAATTTTGCCAGGAAAGACCCCTTTGTCAATCGTGGGATCTTTAACGTGCACACCCCAATGTAGTGTCCACGAAGGGACCTCGGTTTTTCGTCTCATCCGAAAGACTAGCACTTGAACCCACCACCTAGGTTAGGAAAGGGGGGAGAAAATTGCTAACGCCCTGTCCCAGGGTCGAACTCGCAACCTCTCGCTTCCGAGCGCAGGTGCGTTACCACTCGGCCACCCAGTCCTGGGTAGTTTGCGCTCTGAGATGCAGCTGTTTCTATTCTTTCATTTTTATTTTGAAACGTACCGGCACGGTTGGCCTAGTGATAAGGCGTCCGCCCCGTGATCGGGAGGTCGTGGGTTCAAACAAAAAAAACAAAAAACAAAAAAACAAATTTGAAACGTGCAAACCCTTTATCATCTCATCACTGAACTGAACTACGAAAGTTTTGAACAGGAACAAGAATCATTCCGCCATGCATCTAGCATAAGGCCATTGGTATTTGCCCAGGTGTGCATAGCATGCAAAGCCATTGGTATTTGTCTTAGTGCGGATGACAATCATACACCCATACACTCCTTACATATACGATAAAATAACATAAACAATGACAAGGGCTTTCAACAACAAGTAAAACCAACAGCGATAAAACAAATATCGAACAGCAAGTGCATGCATTGTCTCCAAGGGAATGCCCGTGCACACTCGGGCGGTCCTCGAAAAGCCCTGAATCCTTTTGCTCGTACGGCGTCCACTCGACAGGGATCGTAACAACTCCTCGATTGAGACATGTCCCCCTCTGCACACAGACAAGACGACTCCCACTTGTCTCCCGCCTGACCCCGACCAGTGCTTGACTCCAGTCTGACTCTGATATAATATCAGTTATTGTTCTCGTTACTGCGATAGATTATCTGTTGTTCTTCTCGTTACGACGCCAGTGATAATGCTGGCCCCTGAGGTGTCCCACCTGCTTTATCGCCGCTGGGAAATGGGTTACGGGGCGATTCGCACATTGTGTTCCATGGTGTGACTTTGATAAAATATATGCTGTGCCGCGCCAAATTAGGATGATAAATCGCTGTGGTGTTTTTTGTGTGTGGGTTTTTCGGAGCGTTTTTTGTTTTGTTTTGTTTTTTTGTTTTGTGTGTGTGCTTGCGATTGTTTCTCTTTTAAGCTGTGCCTACTCTGCAAGGGAGTATGTTCTGGTTCAGAGTAAGAATCGTTGCTACTGACTCTCTTCAATGGCTCCAGGGAGTGTCGTAGTATTGTTTTCGGAAGTACAAGAGAGTAGCTTTAATAAATTTAACTTTTGGGTTGGTATTCTGTGGACTGGATCCAGCGGAATATGTTAACACTATGAAGGTGTAGCGGAGTCGGGATGTAGAACCCTATGCGCATGTCCATCATGGCATCGAGGGTGTGTGTCTGCTATCATGCAGGAGTCTTACCGATCCCCTGTTCCTAGAGCAGTGATTGGGAGGCTGATGATAATTAGTTTTAACGTCCTCTTAGAACCAATTGGCCTATCTTGGGACAGGTAGAGTTGATATGCTTTATGGGGGGACAGGACACTGGACAGACATGCAAACAGAGAACACATATGATCGTGTTATAGATCTGGAAGTCTGTTGTTGCGATATTTCAAAATGGGGATGGAAGTAAAGATTTTGTTGGGGTTGTTGCCATAGTGTACGCGAAATATAGTTGGAGTGGAGTGGTTTTGTAGGCTTATTTGCTTTTTATTTATGTAAAATATTTGATTGGGAGGCAATTATACATGACCAAAGTCAGCCTTCTGCACAGTCAGTCTCTGAGCCCTCCTCGCCCAATACCTCTTCATTTTGATTTCCTATGGCTTGTTTGGGCGGGGATGTAGCTCAGTCGGTAGCGCGCTGGATTTGTATCCAGTTGGCCGCTGTCAGCGTGAGTTCGTCCCCACGTTCGGCGAGATATTTATTTCTCAGAGTCAACTTTGTGTGCAGACTCTCCTCGGTGTCCGAACACCCCCGTGTGTACACGCAAGCACAAGACCAAGTGCGCACGAAAAAGATCCTGTAATCCATGTCAGAGTTCGGTGGGTTAAAGAAACACGAAAATACCCAGCATGCTTCCTCCGAAAGCGGCGTATGGCTGCCTAAATGGCGGGGTAAAAACGGTCATACACGTAAAGGTCGTGGGAGTTTCAGCCCAGTTAGTCGTGTGTGTGGGTGGTGGTTTTTACATTTAGTCAAGTTTTGACTAAATGTTTTAACATAGAGGGGGGAATCGAGACGAGGGTCGTGGTGTATGTGTGTGTGTGTGTGTGTGTGTGTGTGTGTGTGTGTGTGTCTGTCTGTCTGTCTGTCTGTGTGTGTGTGTAGAGCGATTCAGACTAAACTACTGGGCCGATCTTTATGAAATTTGACATGAGAGTTCCTGGGTATGATATCCCCGGACGTTGTTTTCTTTTTTTCGATAAATACCTTTGATGACGTCATATCCGGCTTTTTGTAAAAGTTGAGGCGGCACTGTCACACCCTCATTTTTCAATTAAATTGATTGAAATTTTGGCAAAGCAATCTTCGACAAAGGCCGGACTTAGGTATTGCATTTCAGCTTGGTGGCTTAAAAACTAATGAGTGAGTTTGGTCATTAAAAATCGGAAACTTGTAATTAAAATTAATTTTTTATTAAACGATCCAAAAACAATTTCATCTTATTCTTCGTCATTTTCTGATTCCAAAAACATATACATATGTTATATTTGGATTAAAAACAAGCTCTGAAAATTAAAAATATAAAAATTATGATCAAAATTAAATTTCCGAAATCGTTTTAAAAACTATTTCATCTTATTCCTTGTCGGTTCCTGATTCCAAAAACATATAGATATGATATGTTTGGATTAAAAACACGCTCAGGAAGTTAAAACGAAGAGAGGTACAGTAAAGCGTGCTATGAAGCACAGCGCGCGCAATCGCTACCGCGCCAAACAGGCTCGTCACTTTCACTGCCTTTTGCACTAGCGGCGGACCACGTTCAGTTTCATTCTGTGAGTTCCACAGCTTGACTAAATGTAGTAATTTCACCTTACGCGACTTGTTTCTTTATTGTAGTCTTTCTAACTTTCTCCGTATTAATTTCTGTTTCCATTTTATATTGGTTGCATTTAGCATTTTTCATCTATCAAATTGTTCCATTTTTGTATTCTTCTTTAGTGGATATGATATGGTTTGTATTTGTTGAGGGACAGGTTGTTAGACAAGGCAATGTGCCTTAAACCTTTATCCTTGTAAAATAAAGTTCGTTCGTTCGTTCGTTCGTTCGCTCGCTCGCCCCGCCGCTGGCCCAGTCAAGAGAAGGGGACCACTTTCCAAGGCTCAGAATCTCTAAATGCTTTCTCGTCATATTTTCTTTTCGTGTCTCAATACCGTCCTGTCCACGCATGCGCAAACTGAAGATTTCACGTGTACAGCAAAATTCGAATTGTGTAAAATAAAAATTTAAAAAACAAACAACGCATTGTCAAGAAGTAAGTGATCGTTCCATTATTTTCTTTCTCGCACCCCGGGCCTTATTTTTAGGTCTTAAAGAACGATGATAACGAGGAGAGAAAAAGTCATCAATTTGACAGTTGATTTGCCTGATCGTCGTGGCAAATTGAATAAGCGAAATGAAAGCATCTTCTAGATGTGCATGTATTGCTTCTATCCCAATCCATCTCAGCTCTTTGTTACAAAAAAAGTGTGTGTAGCTCTGAGGCGAAGGTTTCCCAACAGTTTAGGAAGACGTCTGATGTCTACACAGCTGTACCTTCGACATTGGCTCGGCATCCCAAACTGAGTGAGAAGAGAATGTACACAAGCGAAGGGCAGAAGAGAGGAGGAGGCAGGCCGTACTGAAAGCATTAGCCGCGAGCTGAGAGGGAGACAGTTAGGGGCGGACAGAGAAAAACAAACGATGGGGAGAACAATGCTTGGCCGCCCCGAGGTGTAAATGTAAACAGGTCCCCGGGGGCCAGGCAAGGAGCTTGGACACGAAAGTGGGGGCCGAAAGAACAGCTTCTAAACTGGTAGCTGATAGGAGGAGGGAGGGGAGAAGGTGTGGTGGGAGTCTGATGGGGAAGATTGCTTGTTCTGAGTTTGGGCAGGAAAGTGACCAACTGGTAGTTGAGAGGGGGAGTGGGGGGAGTACAGGGATGGGGAGGAGAAAGACATGGTGGGGTAGGGGGAATTGCTTGGTTTTTTTAGGAGCTTGGACAGGAAAGTTGGTACCAAAAGAGCTGATCTGGTAGTTGAGAGGGGGGGGGGCAGGAGAAGGAGGATGCCAGAGGTGGGAGGGGAAAGACGGGGGGGGGGGGATGGGTTCTTGTTCTGTCAGGAGCTCTGGACAGCAAAGTGGGGACCTAAAGAGCTAAGCTGAGGAGGTGGAAGGGAGGGGGGGGGTAAGGACAGGGGTGGGGTAGGTTGTTTGTTCTGCAAGTGGAGAAGGGGAGGATGGATCCCACAGACACCCCGCATCACACTGAGTGCAGTGTGTGGAGGTGTTGGGACCTTGTCGTGTTCACTGGTCTTGCTGCTGCTGCTGCTGGCCACACTGCTTCACTGCACAGCACTACCGACAGATGGCTTCACCCGGCAAGAGAATACGGGTGTCAAAAAAGGGAGGTGGGAGGGGAACCCTTGTACTGTTTGAACTTGTGGGAGGGATGGGGGATACTGTTCAATTTAAACTCTGCCATGCAGAAATTTGAACTTTTCTCTGTCAGACATGCACGCACATAAGTAGTTACTGTCGTTCAAACGTGAGGACAGTCGAACTGGCACAACTGTGAGTCTGCGATGCCGTGCACGACACACACACACACACACACACACACACACACACACACGTCTCTTGCACTTATCCAACCCCCACCACACCGCCACCACTCACACCCATTCTCACCTCTCACCACAACGCACAAGGTGCACCTCACATGAGAACAACAAAGGGAGGAAGGAAGGCAAGCAGAAGCTGGAAGCACAATAGCGAATAGCACGAGGGGTGGAGAAGAGCAAGGAGCAGGGAGAGAGCAACAGTCAGCGTGCAGGGATTGCAGGAATGGCAACCACAAGGACACACAGGGAGAGCGGTCAGCTGTTTCACATCATCTGTGCAGTCACTCACACACAACCAACTTTTTGTTCTCTCTCTCTCTCTCTCTCTCTCTCTCTCTCTCTCTCTCTCTCTCTCTCTCTCTCTCTCTCTCTCTCTCTCTCTCTCTCTCTTTGTCTGTCTGTCTGTCTGTCTGTCTGTCTGTCTCTCTCTCTCTCTTTGTGTGTATGTGTCTCTCTCTCTCTCTCGGCCTCTCTCTCGGCCTCTTCTTTCACTTTTTTCAACTTCTTATCTTCACTTTTTTTCTGGTTTTTCTTTCATTTTTTTCTTGTCTTCATCATTCTTTTTCATCTGCAGTGTTGCTCCTTGTGCCTGTTGCCCCTTCTTCACATGGGCCTGCTAAGTAGCCTTGTCACAAGAAAGGATTTCTCTTCGAGGAGTTTCAAAAAGGGAGAAGAGGGTTGTTGGAGAAAAATTATGGAGTGGGTAATTAAATCCTTGACGTGGAAGTATTTTTGAAATAGTGGAAACGTGCTGATGCGCAGCTGCGCTTCTTGCGGGCACGCACGCACGCATACAGACACACATACGCACGAACACACAGACACACATACGCACGAACACACTCACTCGCACACACACACACACACACACACACCGTGGCACACACTAACACACGCATGGTAGAGTTTCCGTCTGTGTCCCAGGGAGGACTGACAGACAGATAAGCAATTAAAAACACCTTTGTGCTGCATTGCCTTTTTTTTCTTTTTCTTTTTTACTTTTTAGTTAATGAATCAAATATTCTTTGGTACAAATATCAGTTATAGTCGATATCATGGTATAAAACTTGATATGAGTTCAAACTATTTCCAAAGATCAAAATAGGTAGGAACAACGAGCCCAATATGAATTTTTCCGACATTGCTCAAATGAAAGAAAACAGAAAGATAATGGGCGAGCTACGGCACACAGCCTCCCAAGCCCTAGTTTTGGGTTCCCCTTTGAGACGAGAGCGGGTTAAAAGCGGGCATGAAAACTTTGGGTGGGCGGTCATCGGGTGCAATATGAATGCAGCTTGCCCTCTACCCCTTTCACCCCTTGTGTCGGGTGGAAGGGAAGCCACGGATGCTCAGGTCGGAGGCTTAGCAGTGTGGCATTCTTTTCATGTGCGTGAGAGACCGCCCTCTGTTTGGGGCCCCGGATGTTATATGGAGGTTATGATAATACTTCACGTGCAGGTTGGAGCTGTTTGGACAGGAGTTGCTGAGAATCCTCTCAGTCACGGATTGTGAATCGTCAGTTTCACTTCAGTGTGTTACTCTTCAGACGTTTGTTTCTATGGCTTAGACAACTTTATTATCTCAAATGGGAAATTCTTGGTTCTAAGTGTATGTTCCCTGGGAAATATTTTCTGGCCTCACTGCATGGTGGACGCACAATATTCATGCTGTGCTGTAGCAACAGTGCGATCTGCCCTGTTTTTTTGTTGTGGTTAATTATTTCATAATGGGTCTGTCATGTTCAAGAGTAGTGTTCCAAATTAAAGGAAGTTGTTACAATGTAAAAAAACTTTAGAGACGGAAAGAACCATTACAGGATGTTGAAAATAGGTAGAATCATGATGAAAAGCGATTATTTTTACTTCAGAATTTGGTACAGTGTGTGCAGCCCTTTTGTTATGTTCAGGGGACATAACCACATGGCAGCTATTGACCGAGAGAATGAATGTAGGACTCTATTCTTCAATTTTCTCTTTGGAAATACCTCCCAAACTACGTATGAGCGCATCCGAGTGATGTTTCAGCACACTCAAATTTGTGACGTGAAAGAAGTAAGAAAGCTCTTCAGCCATTTTGTATTTCACGACTCACCTCATTCGACCACTTCCGGCTGTTTGTGTTAGCCTATATTTGAAACTAGATGAATACCATCTTGAACACACGGCCAGTACCGTGTAACTGGCCTTGATACGGAACGATCCAAGGGGGGCAATCTCAGTCATCTGAAAGAGGGAAATCCAAACGCAATCCGCTTTGTTCGATTTTATGGGCTTGGACGATAGAGAAAAATAAGAAAAGCAAAAGCTGGAGTCCAGTCTGGACGAAACTGCTATCAAGAACGCAGAATTGATTTTTTCTGAGTGGTTTTTTTTTTGTTTGCCGTAAGCGCCGTGTCGAGCTAAAACTGAAGTTGCGGCACAATTTCGCTTCTCGCACATCTGATGCTTGTTGACATGCATCAACGAAGGGGCCTCACTCTGGAAGAGTTTCCTGCTCCGATATTATTCAGTATTAAGCTGCACCAGGGGCGGATTGGGGGGGGGGGGGGGTTACAGGGGTTCCGGACCCCCCCCCCCCCCCGGCTGTCAAAACAAAAAAAATTAACACTAACTTTAAAAGAAATAATGAGTGGCTGCTGACACCAGTTGATCATGTTTAAAATCAAGGATAAGCCATAAAGTGTTCATAAAATAGCTAAAACTCTTCAGCTTCTGGGGGGCGAAGCCTCCCAGACCCCCCAACGGGGCCTTGCCCATGTACCCCACAAGGGATCTACCCCTGGACCCCAGGTTGTAACCCCCTCTCCCCCCCTATGGCTTTAACTGCTCCACCCCTGTGCACCATGATCAGGTGAACGACTTCTCTCACCCCGGTATTGGCGCTGTGCGCGGAAAGCAGATCTGTTTTGTCAGGATGTGATGTAGAGTGGCGCTTAGATAAGTGGAGAAGCAGTGTGACGTTAATCGCCGCAACCTTGAACAAGACCTGGCGAGCTGAGTTCTGCACGATCTCTCCCGACACAGGTTTATTGGGCAGCGCGGCTGGAGGTTGTGAGTCACTTATCTGCAGCAAAGACACATCCAGCTTGATGAATTTGCCGGTGACATCTTATCTGGACTATGAAAAAAGACCAGGCCGTGCAATAAAACCCATTTCAAAGGGACCTGCTATCAGATTTGTGTAATTTAGGAGCGGAGCGCCCATAAACCCGGCCCGGTTAGGGTTTATGGACATATTTGAAGCACGCATAAACGTCTGTAACAGAGGTGTGGAACGTTTTGATTTCTGCTTATGTGTCACTGGAATCCTTATTTCCCGGTCACTCGATGCCAGCCAGCCGTTTAGGATTTTACAAGTTCACCCCGCAAACTTACCGCACACAGAGATGACACCTTCACGCTCAAACAAAAGTCTACTTGCAAAACACTCGCGCACATAACACCCCCCCCCTCTCTCTCTCTCTCTCTCTCTCTCTCTCTCTCTCTCTCTCTCTCTCTCTCTCTCTCTCTCTCTCTCTCGCTCTCTCTTCTAATCCTCATCGGGTGCTTTCCTTGCCACAGAGTTAAACATTGGGTGGGAATATTGAAGATTCGCAGCAAAGTCTTATCAACTCCAATCCGGACACCATTCCATTCATCGAAATGGAGCCCAGAGGGCTGTGGTCAGTCAAGATCAGTACCTGATTAAAAAGGTACTGTACACTTCGGTTTTAGCTTATTCCCAATCATGCCCGCTATATTTCCTGTCACTTTGGACATAAAAAGTCAGTCAGCACACGTTTGCACGTCGCAGTGGCCTATTTGCACTGCCTGGCTGGGATTTATCAAAACTGCAACTCTGAATGACGATCGAAGACACAGACAAAGACGTCTCGGTACATAATACATGGCTGCTTTGACTTCTGCTTAGGACCTTTGACTTCTGCTTAGGATGTTCTGGGATGACCCTGGCAATGTTGGTAAAGAGCACTAGCTTTTTTAAAATTCCTTTAACAAAAAAAAGCTACACAAAAAAAGAGGCAAGAATGAACTCCCACCGGACTAATAATTGGTTGGTCACGGTTTGGCGCCCTCCATACCCCCAAATCCCAGCCACCGTCACGCAGAAAGCAGCTTGCTTTTGGGAAGGTGAAAGGGATCATTGGAGCGTAACACGACGCAGGGAGAAAAGCGGATCAGATGGCCTCCGAACAGAAGAAGAAGAATACGGCGGCAAGGAACTGAACCAGAGATTGGAGTGTGTTCTCTGTAGTCAGTCTCTTGCCTCAACAGGGGTATAGGAGAGAGAGAAAAGGGGTGGAGGAGGAGGCTGTCCCCTGATCGAGAGTGTTTTCAACAGTTTCTGGGTGAACATGGGGAGAGAGAGAGAGAGAGAGGGGGAGGGGGGGTTAGTGGAGGAGGGGACAGTCCCCGGATCGAGAGTGTTTTCAACAGTTTCTGGGTGAACATGGGGGGAGAGAGAGAGAGAGAGAGAGAGAGAGAGAGAGAGAGAGAGTTAGTAGATGAGGGGACTGTCCCCAGGACCACGACACCCGGGTCTTTCACCGAGAGAGACCGTGCAAGTCAGCAGTGAGTTATGGGCCGGCAGCTCGAGTGCTGTGTCATAATGGGACATTGATAGACCCATGCCTGCACCCCGCTTGGCCTTTCAGCCCCCATACCCCACCCGGCCCCACCGGCCCCACCTCCGGGTGTTCTTTAAAGGCACTGGCCTTCCCACTTCATATCAAGTCGGGGTAACAAACGGGAGCATGCGCCCAATGGTTTTACCGTGAGGACGTAAAAATACACTTATCATCATCACAGGTCTTCCCGCAGAAACAGGATTTACCATCAGATTTGACCAGGCTTTTACTGACATGTGATGATATCGACACTTGATAAGGGACTGGTGGGCTTGGGGGGCCGGGGCAAGGCGAGGACCAACACTTGATAAGGGACTGGTGGGCTTGGGGTCTCTCTCTCTCTCTCTGTCTCTCTCTCTCTCTCTCTCTCTCTCTCTCTCTCTCTCTCTCTCTCTCTCTCTCTCTCTCTCTCTCTCTCATATATACACACGCGCACATGCGAACACACACACATACACATGGTTTGATCTCTCTCTCTCTCTCTCTCTCTCTCTTTCTCTCTCTCTCTCTCTCTCTCTCTCTCTCTCTCTCTCTCTCTCTCCCCCTCCCTTAAAGACGCATATATATAGGCCGCAGACACACTAACTCACACATCCGGTATCACGTATTAGTTTTCCTCCCTGTCACGGCATAACTTACAGCACAGTCATGGAAACCTCTGGAGCGAGAGAAAAGAATCACCCGCTCACTACTTTATCAGCATTGCAAAAAAAGCCGACTTCAAAAGCGAGAAGATCATCATTTTCGGTGTTGACACTGCAAACCAACACCAGCCTTTATGTAAGCCATTAATACCATAGCGCGTCTCCACAGCGCAGTGAAAAAGACTTAGACATGATTAATCAAACCCTTAGTCACAAGAGTTGGGAGGGTTGAAGGGGTGCTGGGTGGTATGGGGGTAGGAGGCGGGGTGGGGGTGGCAGGGTAGTTATGCAGTCTGTGAAATGTTGATGGGTGCATGAACATTTTGCCTCAGCATGCTTGAGGAAAACATAACCTTTTCGCGTCAGGTGCAAAGACAGCTCCAGTTTGGAAACGACTTTTTTTTTTAAATCGTCCGGTCTTTACCAACTGTTTTAACCCTCCCCTCCTCCTCATATCTCCTGTCATTCGTCCTAGTTACCCCCCAAAAGCTCTCTGACTCTCTCTCTCGCTCTCTCCCTCCCTCTCTCCCTCCCTCTCTCTCTCGCTCTCTCTCTCCCTCCCTCTCTCTCTCACTCCCTCCCTCCCTCTCTCTCTCACTCCCTCTCTCACTCACTCTTTCTCTCTTACCCTCTCTCTCTCTCTTCTCTCTCTCTCTCTCTCTTACCCTTTCTCTCTTACCCTCTCTCTCTCTCTCTCCCCCCTCTCTCTCTCTCTCTCTCTCTCTCTCTCTCTCTCTCTCTCTCTCTCTCTCTCTCTCTCTCTCTCTCTCTCTCTCTCTCTCATATCTCTAAGCTGTAATTCTCCTCTCGTTATCTGGGCCACATCAAGCATGACAGGTGAAGCAGTGTAAGTTTTTAATAAGTGGGGAATATTGTGGATTCATGCAGCTTGTATAAGACATACTCTAGCTGTCAGTTAACCCCAATGGATGTGTGTCTATTTGTGTGGTGTCATTTGTTGACTTTGAACATTGGAGCTGCGGCAATAATGTGGCTAAGGAGTATGTAACAAACACTGATGATTATTACTGAGCGGACGATGGATGCTGTTGACTTTTTTGTGTTGTGTGGTAAAGGTCTTGGAGCGTTGTTAAGTGTTCTGTGTCTTTGTGACTGGGCACAGGATTGGGAGTTGTTTTGCCTGATAGATGGCCTCAGTGCAGGGTTATTTTGTGTTGTTATAGTTACTTGTTTCTCCACCAGTGAAAATACTGTGTCTTTGTCTGTCTGACCTTAATTCTGTACGTCCATCCATCCATGTATCATGTCTGTCGTGTTTGTCTGTATGTCTGTCTGTGTTTGGAGATCCACAGACAGCAGAAAGATTCATGGCCGCATGGAGAATGATACCGGCTTGGTTTCTGACCATGTTACTAAGGGGAATACATGTACTTTGAAGTGTGTTTTTGGCTGATCATTGGTGTCTTGTGTGTTTTCAGATGAGGAGAAAGGCATGGTACAGCAGCAGGACAGCACCTTCCCCAAGTCACCACTCGAGGATCTCACAAAAGATGGCAGTAAGTGGCTTTTTTTTTTTTTTACACCATGCTTATTGCATTTTGCCATTTAGACATGCGTGCAAACACACGTGTGTACCCTCTCATTCTCTGTCTGTCTCTCTGTCTGACCCCCCTCTCACCCCGCTCTCACCATGATCTGATAAACAAAGGGAATATAAGCACTCTAAAATGCATACAACATGTGCAACAGAGTAATAAGTGAAAGTAACGCAGAACCAATCTCCTGGCACCTGAGAGAATAGCAAGCGTTGAAGCCAACAAGCGACTTTCACATTTTTGGTATCTTGAACTATAGTGTTGCAAACGAAATGCATTCGTACAGTCCATTCCGTGACTTTAAATGTATCTAAAAATGACTTATGCTTACAAGGGCAGGTTTTGCAAAATCGGAGGCATAAATGCCTCTGAATTGTGAGCTATGAATGTACAACACTAAAATTCAACATTACCAATTTTTTTTTTTTTTTTTTTTTTTTGACGGGCGCAGTGCCGGTGGTGAGATGTCGGCGTCCTAATCGGAAGGTCGTGAGTTCGAATCCCGGTCGCTGCCGCCTGGTGGGTTAAGAGTGGAGATTTTTCCGATCTCCCAGGTCAACTTATGTGCAGACCTGCTAGTGACTTAACCCCCTTCGTGTGTACACGCAAGCACAAGACCAAGTGCGCACGGAAAAGATCCTATAATCCATGTCAGAGTTCGGTGGGTTATAGAAACACAAAAATACCCAGCATGCTTCCTCCGAAAGCGGCGTATGGCTGCCTAAATGGCGGGGTAAAAACGTTCATACACGTAAAAATCCACTCGTGCTAAAAACATGAGTGAACCTGGGAGTCTAAGCCCATGAACGAAGAAGAAGAAGACCACATTTTTTCAATCACCATGATCTTACACCTAACGTATCCAATGACTTCTTCCCCAGTGTCCCCCGTGTTCAAAGACCAGGACAAGATGGAGCGAGACCAGAACTTGGCCCGGCCGGTGGGAAGCACCGTGCGCCTCAAGTGCCGGGCCAAGGGCAACCCCGAGCCCCACGTCACATGGTTCAAGGACGACATGCCCGTGGACGCTGAGGAGGATGCCCGGAGACGGCCGCACTGGATCCTCAAGCTGACCAAGGTCAAGGAGTCTGACAGCGGCCTCTTCACCTGCATGGTGTCCAACCGCCTCGGCCACCTCAACTTCACATACATGCTGGAGGTTATAGGTATGCGGATGAGGAACACAGCATTTTAGTGTGACAGGGGAGGCTACCGCTCCTTTCACAGCAGACTCTGCACCCGAGTTGTTGGCCTTTAAGTCAACACCTCTGGATTGTGGAATTCTGTTTGTGAACGGGGTCTGGTGGTTTCCGATTGTCTGTATGTTCATGGAAACTTTCGGGTTTGCATAACAGTTTTTATAGGGCTAAGAAATTAGCCCTAACATTTTCAATCCTGTTTGATTGCACTTCGCCTCCCGAGGTGATCGTAGTGTTTCCGCACTCGGTTACAATAGGTAGATGAAGGGTTATCATAGTGAAAAAGAGGTAGGATAAGCCTAGGCTGGAGGTTATAGGTATGTGGATGAGGGACACAGCAGACAGTATTATTGTGTGTGTGTGTGTGTGTATGTGTGTGTGTGTGTGTGGTTGAGTTTGTGTGTTCTTGCATGTCCTTCGCATGTGCCAAGATGTCGCACGTTATTCATAGGTTCTTGAACTATGTGCTCTTGCCCAGCAAGTACTGTGAAGCACAGTGTTGCAATCCTATAAGTCCTTTCAGAGTAGGGCATGGGCACAAACAGTGTAAGGATGATGACAACGATCTGAGAAACGAAGGGATCTTAAAATATCCCAAGATATCTTAAAATAGCACCCTGCTTCATTTGATGACGATGACAATAATATGAGGAATAAAGGGATCTTCAAATACATAACTTAAAAACTCTTAAACTAACGCATTGCCTCATTTGATAATGATGACAATAATATGAAAATTAAAGGGATCTTCAAATAACTTAAAAACTCAAACTAGCGCTGTGCCTTATTTGATGATGATGACCGTTGCAGACCAAGTACGCACCAAGCCCAAGCTGATCTCGGCACACCCACAGAACACCACCGTGGAGTCTGGGGGAACCGCTTCCTTTCAGTGCAGGGTCAAAAGTCTCGTCCAGCCCCACATCAATGTAAGTAGGACTGCTTCCAGTTCTCACGACTTCTAGGGATCGCTTGTGTGGATTCTGTATTATATTGTTTCTTTGAAAAATATTATTTCATCAACTAGTCTGGATTAGAAAATGTTCAAAAATAACTCTGTCGGTTTTGTATGGTTCTGCAAGAGTGGATATTCTTGCTTTTATTGAGGCAAACTTTTCCATGTGACATTATAGGCCAGTCACTAGGGAGGGGTTTGTCAGAAACACGTGGACAATTGTGTGCAAAGGTTGCCTCAATAAAACTAAGAGTATTCAGGCTTTCACAACCCAAACAAACCCGACAGTTATTTCTGGAGTTTGTCTTTTGACAGGACATGATTTTACCTTTGACTTTGTCTTCTGTGTGTGTGTGTGTGTGTGTGTGTGTGTGTGTGTGTGTGTGTGTGTGTGTGTGTGTGTGTGTGTGTGTGAGTGTGTGTGTGTGAGTGTGTATGTGTGTGTGCGTGTGTGAGTGTTGTGTGTGTGAGTGTGAGTGTGTGTGTGTGTGTGTGTGAGTGTGTGTGTGTGAGTGTGTGTGTGTGTGTGTGAGTGTGTGTGTGTGTGTGTGAGTGTGTGTGTGTGTGTGTGTGTGTGTGTGTGTGTGATTGTTGTTTGACTTTCTGTCTGTGTCTGTCTGTGTGCGGCGATTTGTGACCACAGGTTTTGTTTTTTTTCCATGTACTTTTTGCTATATATGTTTAGGATACCGTGATTATGCACCGAGAATCTTTGTTGAAGTGAACATCTGGTGATCATGTGTCTTTGTTTGGGTGTATGTCTGTTAATCATAATTATGTTAGGATCCTGCACATGGTTATTCATTAATTGTAATAATTTTATGTTTCTGTGTATGCATGTTTGTTTGACAAGTCACAAAATGATGACATACAATATTTGTCTCTCCCCCAAACAGTGGCTGAAGAGGGTGGAGGATGGAGACGCGGGGCAGGCGGCTAACCGCACCATCGAGGTCAAGGGTCAGATGTTCGTGGTGCTACGTACAGCCGGTGAGGTACTGAGCGGCCCTGACGACTCGTACCTCAACAAGCTAGTGATTCACCACGCCACAGCCAAGGACGCTGGCATGTACCTCTGTCTCGGGGCCAACACCAACGGCTACAGCCTGCGTTCTGCCTACCTCAATGTCGTGCCTGGTGAGAGGCTTGGTTTTACTGGGTGTTTTTTTTAGTTGTAATTGATATTTGTAGGGATTTTTTTGTCATTGGTTTGTTTGATTTTTCATTTTGGTTCTACCCTAAAACCTGATGAGAGAAGTGTGTGTGTGTGCGTGCGTGTGTGTGTGTGTGTGCGCATTTGCGTGCGTATGTGTGTGTGTGCCATGTGCAAATAAGCAGGCATAGTAAAACCTTCCTCTTCTTTGTCGTAAATTCCAGGGAGTGCTTGGTTTGTTTTTATTTTGTTGCAATGCTTTATGTCTTGAGTTAGGTTTTAGTTTTTTCTTGTGAATATAGTTGAGAAAATGTTTTGTTTTGTTTTCTCCTTTTATTGAATTCTACCAGAAAATGTTATTTCTGTGTGAGCAGAATAAAGATTTCATGCTGCCCCAAACCATAGATGGAATAGTAAGTGTAGTCGGTGTTGGCATTAGATCTGTGTTATACATCCAGCGCAGAGGAAAGGTTCATGAAATAATATTCCACACGTTGTGTACATTGCAGCTGGTCATCTCCAAGGCACTGACGGCAGCTCATCGCCACCGTCATCATCAGCGTCACGCAACCTGCCCCTGTACCTGGGGGTGCCAGCAGGTGTGGTGTTGGTGCTGGTCATTCTGGTCATCCTCCTGCTGCAGAACCGACGCAAGTGCAACACCAGTCGCGCCGCTCTCAAGCGACATCGCCTCCCCGTGCCCACCCAGGAGCGTGACGCGGGCTTCTACAACGGCTACCACCCCTCCCCCACCACCACCAACACAGTCGGGGGGTGCACGGGGACGGCCACCATCACCAGCGGCAGCAACACCATCAACAACATGCACTGCAACTCCCTGCACGTCAACCCCATGCAGCTGAGCCGGGAAAAGATACCCAAGACCCCCGCCCCTTCGCTCGACTTCGGCTCCGACATCTCCTCCGTCTCTCACTCGCAGTCACATCCCCACCACCAGCTCCCCCACCCCCCGCCCCCCCAGCCGCAGCAATCCATGCATTATCTCAACCCTCACATAGCCTATGGCTACTGAGTGAGCACCTCCTCCTCCCCCCTCCCCCTCCCCCCCCCCCACACACACACATTCAAGTCCCTTATATTGATGGTCCCGTCAACATGTTACATGTCCCTTACCTGTGACTCTGCAGACTTTTTCACCAAGCTGAGAACACAATGCTTGTCGAGTCACGCTGAGAAATGTTTGGCCATGTCTGTCAAACAGTGTAACTTCTGACACAGCTGGGCGCGGTGAGCAAGACAGCTTATTACTGCTCAAAACTTGTAGCAGAGAAACGCTTACAGTGTGTGCAGGGTCTCGCAGCTTCGAATAACGTAAAAACCTCATTTCTTGGCATCAAGATTGTGCTGAACCAAGGAACACTCGGTGCAAATGGACCTGTCAGAAAATGTATTTCAGAACTGTGACTTAACACCGTCCGGAAGCTTTTGGGACAAAAATCTTGGCAAAGAACATAAGGCTTTAAAAGTGTTAAAAACCAAGCAAGGGCTAAAGAAACTGTGACAATCATCTGGTCAGATCCAGTGAAGCTATTGAACAAAACATTGTTCAGCTCAGGAACTTTTTTTTTAATATGCCAGTTGAATAAAGAACTTGGACACATTTTCACAAGTCAGACCAGACTTTGTAGGTGCTAATTACACTATAACAATAGATTAATATTTTTCCTCTCAAGGATAGTGTTTACTTGAGCTTTGCAGAGAAGCTAAGTTGACTGAAGTTTTCTCTATGAGGGCTCTGTTCCCTACCGGATTTCTTTATGGACGTTGAGAAGTTTGCGAGGTATATTTTGTTTCCCTTTCGTTTGTTTGTCATGTGAAGGAGAGACACAAGTTTATGCTGAACACATATATACAGATAAGCAGCCAGCTGTATTACTGACACTGATATTTTTGATGCTGTGTTGACTCTCGTCAAATTGTGATCCAGAATGCTTTATAATGTACAAAGAGGACTGCACAACCCACAGATCCATAACCAAAACATGTGACTGTGTAGCAAGACAGAAAAGTGTGAAACGGTTTGGTGGTGAGTGAACAAGCTGGCGTTCGTTTCCCTTGGACACATACTCTGTGTCTTGCATCACAACAGTTCCAAATGCCTACAAAACTGTGTGTCTTGAAACTTGTGAGAAAACAACCTAAGTCTGTGTGTAAGTTTGATGTACAAAGACCTATTTTCCTTGCAGTTTCAATTTGTTTGTGGCTGCCACAGGCACGTGCTGAATGTGTATATGTTTGCCTGGCCTATTTATTCCTGTGGCAGTGACTGCTGGGGGCTGTGTACGTTACTGTGCAAGCTACCTACAGTCAAATCTTTCATTTGACTCTCTACTGATCTGTCCTGTGAGGCAAATCTTAAAACTAGCGCTAGGTCATTCTTTCCTCTGATAAAACACAGTAAATGAATAATCGAACTTCGAGTCTTATTACAATTATTGCAATGTAACGAATGTTTTATTGACTGATTGAAGGTCATGAGGGCATGAAGGTCAAGTTGATGCTAGCGAGTTGTTTGTTTTTGATAACCATTTGAGATTTCAGAAATAAAGAGCATTTCCGTTTAGCAACAACTTGAGGTACGACCATCAGTGTGAGATTTGAAAATTGCATTTCATCAAATTAATTAGACTTATGACAAGATAAGTGGACTCTTCAAAAGAAATGTTTTAACCTGTCTATTTCAGGATAGACAGATAAAACTCCATTTTCCCAAGACATAAGAGAGCCTATCTCCTTACTTTACTAATGATGGGGCAAACGGATCCATTAAAATTTAAATGGCAGCAATTACAACCTGGCACAGTTTATTTATAATAGTTTCTATTCCAGTTGCTTCGTTCTTATACTTACAGTGATACGAAAAGAAGCCTGACGTGCGGCATAAAGTGTTTTGGATGGATGGGAGGGGGTGGAGTAGGGTGAGATTGAGCATAACTTCATAGTTGCTGTGAGTTAATTCACTTGGTTACCTTTGTTTTCAGTCATGCCTAGAGTTTGGTGTTTGTACCACATGATGTGTGCATGCGAACAGAACCACAGGTAACATGTACGTCTGTATCACCAATTCTGTTTAATGTTGCTACAGAGACGTTTCATTCTTTTAAACAGAACGCTGACTTTCTGAGCCGAGTGATGTTAATGTTTGAAGTAAAAAACATTTCTTGTTGAATGTAGCAGAGATGGTGAGTTCAGTTTTGTTGAGTAATACTGTTTTATATCTTGAAACGAAATGGAGAACATACGAGAACACCTTTGCACAGACCTTGCGAAGATTTGTTCTGTTACAAGTGCACTTTTCTCTGTGTCTGTGCCTTTATTCAGGTTATTTTTTTCTTCCATTGAAAAATTACCATTAGAGAATTTATGTAACTTTTTGTAAGTGAAGTCAATTGCTTAGGACAGCATAGTTGAGTGCAAGATCTTAACAGTGTAGTTCATTAAAATTATCAGGGACAGTCATCATTTACAATCAAAATGGCTGTCACAAAAATGTTCAAGTAAATATAATCTATATTCCATATTCGGTTAAAACCAAAGGAGTACAACCAATGATAATTGGTTTTGGCATTTTTTATTTCTCTGAAACATTTTAAAGTACATTTGTTGTCTTGCTACTCAAAAAAACACACGCAGAACATCCAAAAATATGTATTGTGTTTCACAGAAAACAACCTGATTTTATTGACTAAAAACAGTTACACTCAAACACGAAGAAAATAAAGAAGCTTTAACATTTTTTCCAGTGTTAATCTAAAATATAATTTTTTGTTGACTTATCGTCGAGCCCTTCTCGTCTACCTGTTTGTTTTATGTGGTGAGCGTCAATAATGATATAAAGACAACGCTTCTCTTCCCTTTTTTTCTTTCTTTAACACAGAATATAGGACCTTAATAATGATACAAGTAGCTTTTTGGTGTTTGTGATGGTATATGCTCGAGATATTGGTAAATTTGTTATTTTTAAGGCTTTGACTGTGCAACAGGGTAAAACGTTGTGTACACTGTACATGCATGTACATATACAAAGATCTTCTGTAGCATATGATGACTACAAACTAACTATGTGGGTGTAAAAATGCCTGTAAATATTCTGTCATGGATTCCCACATGGAGGAAGTGAAAGAGGAAACATTGGTCAAACTGACTCTGAAATCCTGTATTTGGTGTTCTATAGATTTCTTCACGTGTCAAAAGAGGTCTGCACTTTTAAGTCGTTCTTGTCAATATGTGATATTATTTGTCAGGTTTGAGTCAGAAAGTGCATACATGTATCGTTCAGGCTTCGTTGCTTTTGAAGAGATTTGACTTTTGAAAGGCAGAACTAATGTCCTTTAATAAAAACTAAAACCATTCATTGAGAGCTTTAAAATTAAGCAGTGGTAGAATCCTACCACTCGTGTTTAATTATTCAGATAAGTTAAACATATTGTCAGGCTAACTTTCAGTGAGTACTTGTGATTTCGGCTGTTACCTGTTGGCTAGAGAAAAAAACTGCTGCCGTTTTTAAAAATAATTTTTAGTGCTCAGTCACATTGTATGAGGTGATAAAGATATATTTTACTTGTCCCTTTTCTGTAAAGATGTGTAAATATTTGTTCATTGAGTGTGTACACAATGTGTGTGCATGTGCGGACGTGCGTGTGTGTGTGTGTGTGACAGAGAATGTTGTATGCTGCTGTGAATGTGTTTGTACATGAATATCCTGAATACCAAAGACTACCCGGCTGCGTACTAAGGTAGCAGTCTTCTGTTACATTGTTAAGGTGTTTTCTCTGGGTTATATGCGCATAAGTGTTTCCCTCAATAAAGATGGTAAGATTGTGTAAGACAGAGGTGGTATGGAACAGCCTTTCAGGAAGTGTATCCTGATCTGTATTATTGTCGCAAGCTTAGGTAGATGAGACCATCAGAACGTTTGTTGGGGGTAAAGGGGATATGACTTTTTTCTGTATTCATATTCAAAGAATACTTGCTACATGTACTTAAAGCCGTACATTTTGTGCCCTGGCCTGAAGTGCACCAAGTGAAACTGGGTGGGAACAAAATCATAACAAATTTTAATTTCAACCAATCTGACCATGCAGCTGCGTACGACCCAGTTGGGTGGAACCCAGTTAAGTTATATGCACCTCGGCCCTGGGCATCAGTGTGTGTAAGAATGGAACTCGTGCTACAGAGCTAGGCTGCAGTCAGTGACACTGGATGTAGTGCGGACACCACAGAACAGATATAAATCCATCAAGCCTGCATACTAGTGGATGTTGGCCTTGAAGCAGGTAGCAGGACAAAATGGACAAGGGTTAATAACTTAGCGGAAAACATCTGAAAATGCACCAGCAAGAAAAAGTGTTGTTTCGTGGGGTGAAAGTTCAATCATAAAAGAAAAAAATATATTTGAAGTTTATTTATCTTGCAAGTTTGAACAGAAATGTCACAATTTGTATGCAGCTGTTGGGAAAATGTGTTTGTGTTATGGTAAAAAACAGGGAAGCTGTACAATGATGTTATTGATTTGCTTAATCAATCAAAAAGAATGAGAAGATGAAGAGAACAGTTTATCTGATGTTGGTTGATGCTGTTGTTGGGTTGTGTGTGCCAAATGTTGTGCCAGTTTTGAAAATCAGTCTGAAATCACTCTCTCTTCTGTTAAATGTTTACACTGGATCTATACTCTCACTAGAGAGACCGTTGATCATGTTTCTGCACTCGTTTTTCTCAGAATTTGCGGTTGAATCTGTCTTTGTTTCTTCGTAAGTACTGATCGGCATACACTATTCTGCTGTGCACAGCGCACAAGCTTTGCAGTTTAATGTATAGGTAAATTTACAGTTAATGTTTCTGGTTCCACAATTGTGAGCTCAGTGTAAAGTGTTGTCATTTTCACCTGATTTTCCAGTGGATCTTTTGAAGTGTTGCAGCAATTAGTGATAAGATTCTTCTTACTCTCTTTTCTTGATCAAGCTGCTGTTTGTTTCTGTTTGTTAGTTTTTTAAACTGCTGCTCTGTTTCATTAGAGTTACATACTGTGATTGTTGAAAACATTAGTAATACAGCTTGTGCCAGGCTATGTTGTACGCACCTTTTTGCATGTGTGGTCCTGTACACAAAATGCTCAGTGGTTTAAAAATGTAACTTTGATCATGTGGTTTTCACCAAATGCTTTGCCAGCACTCATGATAATTAATTATGTAAATTTGTCAATCATGGAGATTTATTCAGCTAATGAACATCTCTAAACTACAATCATGTGGGAAGGTCTGCAAATATCTTTGTGTGTTTGAAGAATTCTTATTTTAGAACAAAGAGTGGCAGTATACACAAAAATACATTTCTTTATAAAGATGTAGGATCATTTTGAACCAAAGAATGATGAGTATGATTTGAATTTTGAATTCATCTTGTTGTCAAAATCAAAGTTTTCATTTTCTGTTGTGGATAATCTGATAGATTTCAAAGTTTTTGACAAGAGAATAAAGCAAGTTGCCTTTATTCAATAAGATTATGTTTTAATCTAAAAGATAAAGAAAAGTTTTTACAAAGTGAATATTATTTTAGAAGGGTTGTGGGGTCATACAACTCGGACTTTTAACTTTTAAATCTATGTTTTGATAATGTTTATATTTAAATAAAACGTCTTTATACAGTAATCATGGTGTGTTTTTTAATTGATATTTATGATACTTTGCTGAAGAAGGACTTAATTTTACTGAAAATTTTTTCAGTTGATGCGTTGGCATGAAAATCAAAATTCTTTCTTTGTTTTGTAAGGTTTCTCAGTATATTTTGATATGCAGAGTTCTTATTTTTACACTTAAAAAACTTCAGCTTTAAAAACGCCTCACATTAATGATATTCATCAATGTTCAGTCACAAATCTGTAGGAGCTTTTATTTTAGAACAAAGAGTAAGCTTTTGAATATGGCACTTTAGATTGAAATACAAACAGATTTAGTGGGTATGAGACTATTTTCTTGACGACCTTTATATGGTGAAAATCAAAAGTGCGTTACCTGTTTGAACAAAATGAACAAAAAATGTTGTTTCCTTTTTAAGTAAACTTGGAGAAACCTCCCATTGGTCAAACATGATAACAGTGCCGCTAGTTAAACAACTTTTGTTATCATTGGTGAACGTTAAAAATCAAACAAACTTGTGACAATCTACCACATTCTTTATGCTTTTTGACATCATTGTTTTTATCATGACTTCTCAGTTCTGTAACTATTGGCTGTGTTTATGTCATTAGTATTCTTGCAACTGGACATTCTTTGCTGACACTTTCCATCTGGACTAAAGAATTTAATCAAATGGAAGCCCCTGGAGTTTCATGGGGTACTTTTTTTTTCATGCATTATTTGAAACATTTTTGAAAAGACACTTGGAGAGAAAAACATAGGCACACTCTGGTTTGAGAATATCCAACTTTGTGTTTATCTTTTTTTTTTTTACTCCTTGCAGATTTGTTTTTATTTCAGCTCTGAATATCTGAACAAGCTTAATTTGTTTCAGAGCTCTTTTCTTCTGTGAAAAATATGCAAACGGCACAGCATGAATATATCCACTAACAAAATTGATTTTTAAAAATCAACGTGTCTGATGATTCTGATATTGCTTTAATTCAAAACAAAAAGAAATTGGAAACAAGTTTTGGGATACATGTATTCTCTTAGGCCCCCCCCCCCCCCAAAAAAAAATAGTCTGTGTTCGGTAACATAGGCAAAAGAAATAGGGTCGGTAGGTCGGGATTTTGTTTTTCTCCAAAAAACCCATATTTTTAAGTTATTTTGCCAAAAAACAGACTTTTTTGTAATTTTTATTTTTATGTTTTATTTTTTTTCCCAAATGCCAAAAAAAAGTCTAGGGTCGGTCGTAAACAGACTTTTTTTGTTTTGTTTGCCTTATCAATATTTTGTCTGCTTACTGTCTCTACTTATTCAGGACGGCATGGATAAGTAAGGTTTTCTTCAAACTTCAGAAAAAACGTCTTTTTTTTTTAATCATATTGTCGTATGAAACAAGCGTATTTTTTATTGTTTTGAATTGGCAAGAGAGCGTCAGATGTGTGAAGAGTGAAAAAATGACATGACTTTGTACTGACAATGCTGGTTTGAAACCCGATATTCTGTGTATTATTGTGGGAAAAAAAGTCTAGAGAACAGCTCCCCTGGGTTTTGTTTTCTGTGAACACAGCACATCTGTTGCTGTGTTCTGTACGCCAGTGTTGCGCCGTACGCCAGAATGTATAGTGGATACCGTGACTTAAAAACAAAAACAAAATGAATGCTGTACATATCAGTGATTGTGCACTCTGTACTGTACGCCATGTGTGTGTACATTTTAAGTGATTGTACGCATGTACATTTGTATGTCATCGATGGATACCTCCAACGAGAATAAATGACTTTTTGGTTCAAGCTTTTTTCATGGAGTTCGCTTTTGCTCTCAGGTTTCTTTACTCTCTCTCTCTGTCTCTCTCTCTGTCTCTCTCCTCCGCCTCCTCTCTCTGTCTCTCTCTCTCTCTCTCTCTCTCTCTCTCTCTCTCTCTCTCTCTCTCTCTCTCTCTCTCTCTCTCTCTCTTTTTGCTCAGTTGTATATGTCAGAGAGGGCGAAAAGGATCGAGGAAAAGAAAGAGTGTGTGTTACAATATCTGGAACAGCAAGTTTCATGTCAAAACAAAGCAAAAACTAAATTGCATTCTGACACTGCTGGCATGAACACCAATGGTCAAACCTCAAGGAATTGTACTCTATAAATCAGACTAATGAATATAACTATCGTGCAATCATCGTTCCCCTGAAAGGCTTTCACCATTTCAAGCTGACCCGGCTGGAAGTTTGGTAAGAGTGCTGGGGACAGTCTATCAGGGACTGGGTTGAATCAATCGTTCCCATGAAAGGCTTTCACCATTTCAAGCTGACTGGAAGTTTGGTAAGAGTGCTGGGGACAGTCTATCAGGGACTGGGTTGAATCAATCGTTCCCATGAAAGGCTTTCACCATTTTAAGCTGACTGGAAGTTTGGTAAGAGTGCAGGGGACAGTCTGAAAGGCTTTCACCATTTCAAGCTGACTGGAAGTTTGGTAAGAGTGCAGGGGACAGTCAATCAGGGAGTGGTTGATCGAGTCAATCATCGTTCACCTGAAAGGCTTTCACCAATTCAAGCTGACTGGAAGTTTGGTAAGAGTGCTGGGGACAGTCTATCAGGGACTGGTTGATTGAGTCAATCATTGCTCTCCTGAAATGCTTTCACCATTTCAAGCTGACTCGGAAGTTTGGTAAGAGTGCAGGGGACAGTCAATCAGGGAGTGGTTGATCGAGTCAATCATCGTTCACCTGAAAGGCTTTCACCATTTCAAGCTGACTGGAAGTTTGGTAAGAATGCAGGGGACAGTCTGTTAGGGACTGTTTGATTGAGTCAATCATCGTTCCCCTGAAAGGCTTTCACCATTTCAAGCTGACTGGAAGTTTGGTAAGAGTGCTGAGGACAGTCTGTCAGGGACTGGTTGATCGAGTCAATTGCAACATATCTTGATCACACAGCACCACAAACACAAGACAACTGCATTCACTCGCTGGATTTTAAGTAGTCCAGAACAAATTATATTGTAATAGGAACTCACTTTGCAGATAGCATGTGCGTTGAGAAACACACACACACGCATGCCCACGATTTCTCTCTCTCTCTCTCTCTCTCTCTCTCTCTCTCTCTCTCTCTCTCTCTCTCTCTCTCTCTCTCTCTCTCTCTCTCTCTCTCACACACACACACACACACACAGACACACACAAACACACACACACACATACATACACACACACAAAATACAAAACACACACACACACACACACACACACAAAACACGCAAAAACTGAACACACACACGCACACACAAGCAAAGTGTTCAACTTCAACTTGACGTTTTAATGCCTTGAGCTATCCAAGGGAAACAACTCATTAAAAGCGATCTACAAGCATTTACCCTTAGGCTCTAGAGTTGTCTCCCTTGATAAATGTCCGTCTGTATGCCATGATGCTGAATGGTAGGAGTCTATCTTCACCCCCAT
>NC_090256.1:23806580-23829080 GCF_037325665.1 Littorina saxatilis
GAATATGCATACCAGCGCTCATTGGTCTAAAACGCTTCCCTTTGCTGCACACTATTTACATATGTTTTAGACCAATGAGCGCTGGTTAAGGAATGAGGAGATAACTGACGTTACCGATAGTCTGTCTCTCGTTGTATCTGTCTGGCACGTCCATTTCACTATCAAAGTACCGACATGGAGAATATATGCCACATCTGCACAGCAACAAACGGTATTTTACTGCTACGCTATGCTAAACGCAGCAGTGGAATGTATGTTTGATGCACTGTGCTCAGAACTTATTTTATCGCTTATGTCGGCTGGATAACATAAAACCAAATATATTTCAAACGTTTTCGATGGAACGTGCAAACCGACCGTGTAACTATTCAAAACAAGATCTTAATCCACCAATAACTCCCTAACCGTGTGTTTGACTGGTCCCAATTTTTGTAAGGACCGTCTCAGGAATGTATAGAACCTGTTCACCAAGTTTGGTGACGATCGGTCCGTTCATTCTTGAGATCTATATGCGAACACAAACAAACAAACAAACAAACACATCGAGCGAAACCTATACACACCCCTATACCGGGGGTGTAACGATAGTTGCCGTCAGGTCATAATTTATCGCAGGGTGACTCAATAGTTCCCCTTGTAACAGGAGCTTTGTAGCGGTTGTCTGCACGGCACTGAGCTATTTATAGCTGAGCTCTGTGGCTTTGAGACATCTGTGGAATTTGGAGAGCTGTCCGTGACAGGGTCTTACTGCAGTATTTTCCTGTTTGCTCTTGCTAACCTTTGTGTTGATAAAGCAGATTTTGTTCAAACCTATTTCAAAGTCACCCCTTATTTGACTGCTTTTGGATGTTACGGCAACAAATGAGCATGTTCACACCATGTTACACAAGTCCAGAATGACATAGCAACTCCGTGAAGTTGTCCCAGCACGTTTCCCAACCATAATTATTTCTCAATCAGTCTTCAGGCTGTAAAGTACAATACTCATTCTTGTCAAGCACTCTGCGAACCTGACAAAGCAAGCAAAATACCGATCAGTAGCGCAAAAAACCTTCCAGCTTAGGGGTTCCAGTCGCTTTACCTGACGCAATTCATAAAACAAACCGATAATCGTTCTAGCTCCTACTTCAGCGGGGCCCGCAAACCCGAGGCTATACAGCGAGAGCTGTTTCAAAAGGCTTGATGTATTGGCGAAGATAGGGGAACAAGTTGTTGTGGGGGTTGTAACCGATAGGCTGTGTTCACGTTGTGGCGAGAATGTAGTTGTGGCGCTGACGGCCAGGACATAAATACCGGGGCTATGAGCGGCCGTGAGTGCATTATGAGCAGAGAAATGGCCCGAGGGTGCTAGCGGGGCCCATTTTCACTTTACCGTCTGTAAACACCACTCCGCTGCTAGGGGAGCTCGCCGAGAGGGGGGAGGAGAGGGCCTAGCTTGACGAGGTGCACCAGACACTTAGCACAGGGAGAGGACGCCTCGCTTCCTCACCTCCCAAACCCCCACGACTTGCTGCGGCCATTAAAGACAATTACACGCGCATTATGGCCACGTGGGTCGGCGAGGCGCGCGAGCTGGGGTCTTGGGGCCGTCACAGCCCGCGATTTATGTTGTGTGCTCCGCCTGTCATTCGAGGTCACCAGCCCCAGCCCGCTATGCAAGGTGGCTCTTTATTGGGCCTCCTGCCCCGTTACAAATCGCGTTTACGGCAGTTTTGTTGCCTTCACCGTCTTTTGATGGGCTGGGGCACCGATCCGCCTGTCAATACCGCCGTCATTGGCTCCTTTCACTCGCTCCTGATTCCCTCCCGGCTCATCTGCGCACGGCGGGTCTTATGGGAAAGTGATGAAGCGGCAGCGCTTGTAAAAGCAGTTGTAGCGTGAAGGTTCATGATCTACCGTTTCCACAGTCAATCTTTTGCGCGTTTCGGCGTCGCGGCTCGGGGGAGTGAGGGAGTGAGTGGATAAGGGAGCCCATTTTCACTGCAGAAGATTGATGGCGTTTTGATTCTGCTTGGTGAGGCCTCTGACGAAGAATTTGTGTGTGGTTGACATTGGTCTATAACTCTTTGCTGAAGTTTGCTCTTCACAATCAGCTCAGGTGGAACGACCTTTTCATATAACATAACCACTGCGAAATAACGCTACTAAAAACCTTCTCTTTGCTGCTGTATATGTTTTTAGATTGTGAGACTGACACTGAGACTGAGGGAAATCTACACCACGAAGATTCAGACTGAGAGAGAGAGAGGGAGAGAGAGAGAGAGAGAGAGAGAGAGAGAGAGAGAGAGAGAGAGAGAGAGAGAGAGAGAGAGAGAGAGAGAGAGAGAGAGAGCTTTTCTTTGCTCTTTGTGGCAGGTATGTAAGGCTCTCGGCGTCTCAAACTTGAATAGTGAAGAGTCCCGCAACAACACTGTCTGTTCGAGGCCCCCAAAAAACCGGCCCTCTAAACTCTGACAGCATCGGCAACTGCTGAGTGCGGGGAACCCCGACTGCAAGGAAAACTGGGGAGTGCAAAGCTCTCCAGCCGAGAGGGAGAGAAAAGGACAGGGAAATCTGGCTAGCGTTTCGAGCCACCTTTGATATTACACTGGAGCGTAATAAGAGCTGGCGGCCCAGGGGAATGAAAAGGTACTGCTGGTCGCAAGGACTTAGCTCCCAGCAACATCAGCGCTCTAAAATGACACCAACAATCTTCGGCGAGTTTTGCGCCCAGCGTTGCATAACGAGACAAAGAAGATACATTATGAACAAGTTCTGACGGGTATGTTTGTGTAAAACGTTCTGACAGTGACACTGACGTGCAGTTGGAAAAGATCTTCCTAAGATACTGTGACCAATCAAAGTAGAAATATTGTCTGGTGCTTTGACACTGACAGTTTATGACTGTCGTTTGGTAGTTATTTGGTTGCGCAAAACATAATAACCTTGGCTCGACGGCTTTTCAACTCAAGCGTCTTAAAATGAAAGTGAAACCACGAAACTGGCATAAGAAGCTAAATCTGAAGAAGTTATTAAATGGATCGTATGTACACCCGTAACATTCACAGCAAAGATTTTGTTCCCCTTCATTCACATTAGCAATCGCAGTGGATGCTAACGAGTCAATTGAATTTCGTGAAATTTAGTCTGGGGAAACAGGAAGACGAGAACTATATCCTTCCTCACGTGGTCTTAAAGGCACACTCTCGTTCAACTCGGCTCTCCACTGTGACGACAGTAACCACTCTATAAAACAACAACATTCTCTCGTTCAACTCGGCTCTCCACGACAGTAACCACTCTATAAAACAACAAGATTTCTCTACAACCTTGATTTCATCTGCAACATGGCCTTACATAAAAAGGGCGACTACCCCGTACCAGCTTCTTCCGGCTGCCGAAAGGAGTGACCGCTTCTGTTGACTGAGTGAAAGGCTGGACCACTGCGCTGTTACCTCTGGTAGACGAGAGGCCTGACCTAGTGCTCCGGGTGACCAGCCTGCCTTGGAACGATCACTGCTGGTGCTTGAGTTTCAGTAACTGAGCTAACTCTACAGAAAGAACTATTTGTCCCCAGAGCGCACAGTTCAGTCCCGCCTCGTCTGGAGGTGAACTAGCTTCCATGACGGTTCCGAAAAGAAAGTAGGTCACTGCACCGAGCATGGGACCAGAGACTGTATGCAGAGTACACATGTGTCCTGATCGGTCTTTACGTGATACGGCTCACGACAAGGCCGACCTAGACTGTCAAGGAGGCAGACGACTTGCGGCAGCAGCCGCTGAGCCCCGCAGTGGGCGAGGACAGAATATCTGCAGATGACCCCGATCTCCTCCGGGTGCCACGTTCGCCCAAGCGGCAAGCACCGCCCCGGCCCGGACTGCGACCTTGACCCCGATGGCGCGGCGGTCGTTATTGACGGCTCACTTGCCGCATCCGTCAGCAGACGTTATCTTGCGGCGCTCCGAGGTCTCGCATCAGCAGCTGGCTGCAGGGAGCAGGGACAGCGGCGTTGCATGCCGTGCCGCCTGCCACTGCCACGGCCGCCGCAACCCCAACAGACGGATGCATCATCACCCAAGCCGCTGATGTGCGGCAGATTTTGTTCCGCAAAGAGCATGGAGCTTTTTTTGCTTTCACCCACTGTATGTACTCCTACGCGTTTTTGTTTCTGGTTGACGAGCTGCGTCCTGCCGCGCAGTCTGCCTGGCAGTCCACGACCCAGTGCCACGTGCCCCGATCGTCTGCATGCAATCTTGTGTCGATGTAATCACAACAGACACATTGATTTTTATTCTCCCTGCTCAGTCTCCTCTTTTCGTGAAGATTTCACAGACGTTAGCACAGAACTGCAGAATTTTTGTCTCTCTCGAAAATTCGTTGAAGTGTTTTAACAACCTTTAAAATTTACTTTCTTTCATGTTACATGATTTTACATTTGAAAAACGTGTCGTGTCCTCGTGGCATACACGGTATCAAGTAGCCGCAGCAAGAGAGAAGCCTGGCCGTGGAGACACGAAAACCATTTTAGCGTCACGTCCATCCAGGACATGCTGAACAGTCTGGAAACGGATACTCTTCCCCTGGTTGTGCTGCAATTTGATTGTTCGCAGATTGGTGTGTTTGTTTTCCTTTCCTCGTTTTCTCTGCTTTTGCTTTTTCTTCGTTTAGCCCCCGACTGGCTCCACAAGAGACCTTACTACCGGTTGCCGGGCCTGTAACAATGGCCAAATAACACCTGCTCAGCAGCCTTGAACCAGACCGTCCAGGCAAACCCATTTAGTAATTTGTCCCTGAAAGCTCTAAACTTCCAGAAAAATGCCCGCCGCTTTGACAGCCGCGCTAGAGAGGGAGAAAAACAAACAAGAAAGTATCTGGGGGGCAGGGAAAGCAACAAACAGGCTGGAGATCGATACACGGTCGAACAGTTGTTTAACCGAGTCCCTCGATCCTTTCTCCGCCCCCACTCCATCTCCTCTATCCCCCCCCCCCTCCGTGGCAGCAAGGTGCCTAGGGATCCGAAAGGGAAAGGCGGAGGCAGTCACTGATGGCTAGTCAAGCACAGCCAGAGAGAGAGAGAGAGAGAGAGAGAGAGAGAGAGAGAGAGAGAGAGAGAGAGAGAGAGAGAGAGAGAGAGAGAGAGAGAGGCACACACACACACACACACACAGACACACACAGAGCAAGCGAGAGAGAAAACACGTCGCGTAAGGCGAAAATACTACATTTAGTCAAGCTGTGGAACTCACAGAATGAAACTGAACGCACTGCATTTTTTCACAATGACCGTAGTCCGCCGCTTGTGCATAACGGAGTGAAACTGACGAGCCTGTTCAGCGCGGTAGTGGTTTCGCTGTGCTGCATAGCACGCTTTTCTGTACCTCTCTTCGTTTTAACTTTCTGAGCGTGTTTTTAATCCAAACATATCATATCTATATGTTTTTGGAATCAGGAACTGACAAGGAATAAGATGAAAATTGTTTTTAAATCGATTTCGGAAATTTAATTTTGATCATAATTTTTATATTTTTAATTTTCAGAGCTTGTTTTTAATCCAAATATAACATATTTATATGTTTTTGGAATCAGGAAATGATGTAGAATAAGATGAACGTAAATTTGGATCGTTTTATATAAAAATATTTTATTACAATTTTCAGATTTTTAATGGCCAAAGTCATTAATTAATTTTCAAGCCACCAAGCTGAAATGCAATACTGAAGTCCGGCCTTCGTCGAAGATTGCTTTACAAAAATGTCAGTCAATTTGATTGAAAAATGAGGGTGTGACAGTGCCGCCTCAACTTTTACAAAAAAGCCGGATATGACGTCATCAAAAGTATTTATCGAAAAAAAAAACGTCCGGGGATATCATTCCCAGGAACTCTCATGTCAAATTTCATAAAGATCGGTCAAGTAGTTTGGTCTGAATCGCTCTACACACACACACGCACAGACACACACACACACACACACACACACACACACACACACACACACACACACACACACACACACACACACACACACACACACACACACATACACCACGACCCTCGTCTCGATTCCCCCTCTATGTTAAAACATTTAGTCAAAACTTGACTAAATGTAAAAACGACCGCCGCATCAAGCACTAAACGAGTTCTGAATGGATGTTCAACATGCAATTCCAATTCGTGAACTCAGCCTTGCACACGCAAAACATGTAAGTTACAATGTCGAACTTGAAAATGATGACTTGCACAGAGACCTCGCTTGAACAGATGATGCAGCAGTTCCTGTTGCCAGGACCCGAAAAAAGGTCAGGCCCAGACAAGCGTGGATGTCTAACGAGGAGGCGAAAGAGGGGGAGGAGAAGGGGCAACGTTGGGTAACAGAATGGGAGTAGGCGGGGGCCTACACTTGTTATTCTTCACACGTGTCAGTGTTCAGTAATCCGGGGTTTGTGGTTTTTAAACAGAAACCATGGATGCAAAACTGACAATTCAATGCAATGCAATACAATGCAATGCAATGCAATGTATTACAATACAATACAATACAATAATTATAATACAATTCAATTCGATACAGTACAATACAATACAATACATTACAATACAATAGACAAATTCAGTTTGTGGCTGATAGCTACAGTCAACATAACACAAACACAACACAATCAACATGCAGTCACATAAAAACACAAACATTTAGAACTCACAGATACACATTTACAATCGTGACCTCAGCTCCTTTACAAAACTTGAAGGCACTAGGCTACATTTAGGTTTGTAAAATAAGATTTAACAGAAAACAAGAAATTCCTCCGAGGTAGGAAAAACACCCCCGTCAAAGGGAAATAACCTTCTCAGTTGGTGGCAGTGACTGAGTGAGAATGGTTATTTCCCTTTGACCATTAAGATGTCCCTCTATAAGTCATTGTAGAATCTTAATCCACCAATAACTCCCTAACCGTGTGTTTGACTGGTCCCAATTTTTGTAAGGACCGTCTCAGGAATGTATAGAACCTGTTCACCAAGTTTGGTGACGATCGGTCCGTTCATTCTTGAGATCTATATGCGAACACAAACAAACAAACAAACAAACAAACACATCGAGCGAAACCTATACACACCCCTATACCGGGGGTGTAATTATGACAACATCGCGCACTGTTGTACCTCAGACGAGCAGAACAAATTCACGTGTGACAATGCGGAAGCGTCATGTTCGGTCGCCTCTCTAATGTGTAGTCCACTCATCAAGGAACGTCAACCTAAATGTTTGAATCTTCGTTGTGTGCGTAAACCCGGTCTTCGTCGCTACCTTTTGAATGCAGGTGTGCACTGTTAGCTGCAACAGCTGCAACCGCATGGGTTCAATCCGTTCAGAAATAAATATGCACGTATTTCAAAAACTCGAACACAAGCCCTGTAAAAGCGTACGTATGCAAGCTTCGTATGCTGGAAACGTCGGTATGCATTTTACCATAAGCCTTGAACTGTTGGGTAATGAGCTTCAAGTGCACAGATCTTTGATGTGCGGCGAAGTTTGGTTTGTTGGGAGGTGAGGCGAATCAAACACGAAAACACAAACACACAATGCGCAGAGAAGGAAGCCGGGTACCGCTCCAGACTCGCGATAATTGGGACTGCTTTCAGTGCCCGTGTCAAGGTGAAGGAAAGAGCTACCCCAGACACAGGGCATGGTGCTTCAGCTAGGTACCATCTCTTGTCCTACATGGTGCTACAGCTAGGTACCATCTCTTGTCCTACATGGTGCTACAGCTAGGTACCATCTCTTGTCCTACATGGTGCTACAGCTAGGTACCACCTCTTGTCCTACATGGTGCTACAGCTACAGGTACCATCTCTTGTCCTACATGGTGCTACAGCTATAGGTACCATCTCTTGTCCTACATGGTGCTACAGCAATAGGTACCATCTCTTGTCCTACATAGTTTTCATCGTCCTATATAACTGGGCTTACAAAATAGCCACCTGAAAGTCCGTTTTCATACTGTCCACAATATGATATACAGACAGAATTAAGGCTAAATCCATATCAACATCCTCAGACCACTTGGAGAAGGAATAAAGGCAGAAATAGGCTCTGTGTGTGTGTGTGTGTGTGTGCGTGCGTGTGTTTTTTTACTACATGTAACGTCCCAAAAAAAAGCAATACAAAAGAAACGCACAGTCCACTTGCTTTCACTTCGATGCAGATTTACTTTGGTTTAACATTTACTATAATTACTCTCGCACACAAATAACCCTTGCTATTTTTGTACCGTCTTGATTACGCTGGTGAAAAGACCAAACACGATCCCTTGCCTGGTTCTGCGGGTAAAACAGACATACCGAGTCGTGATACGAGTGGAGCAATGCGATCATTTGTGCCTGTGGCTGTGCCTGTGTACCCGTTGTGGGCGATAGGCAGGCGACGTATTCTCATTCCTGCCCAGTTCAATGAGATAGCAGCGGCATGCACGAGGCTCGAGCCTCCACCACAACTATTTGGCCACACGTTCAATTTGCACTCGAATTTGAGGAACTCCAGAGAACAACCGCGCTCTTTGCTTGTTGCTTGTTGGAGGTCTAAGTGTACGGACCGATCACTGAGTTACAGACACTCCTTTGGACCAACTGTACAGTTGCCCTCTGAAGGGAGCCATCATGAAGTCGTACGAGTGCTGCCCCCCGTTTTTTTGACGCAAGAATGGCTTGCGGCTAGCCTCTCGCTGAGCAAGACAGGGAGAGTGAATATGAAACGGTTTGATGGCTAGCTACGCAAGAATTAAACACCATTGGTTGATACCGAAAAGGTCGTCTGCACTGGTCGGTAAACGGCCATGAACAGCCGATCGGATTTGCAACAGTGGCGTAGCGAGTACCTTCAAGGCATGCTCGCCTTCTCTGGCCAAATCCTAGCGTTCCTTGCGGCGAAATTGCCCCAAGAAACGCTACTTCCTTGCCCCAATCACTTCACTCGCCAATTTTTGCGTCAAAGAAACGGGGACCAGGTGGTGAGGGTGTTATGTGGTGGCATAGTGCTGATACCCGGCAAGCCTGGAGACGCAGCAGCACAACAAGTGGCAAACCAGCCCCCCAAGACAAGCCTGTCACTGGTGGCCCGGCGGTCCAAAGCTCGCCCTGATCCCCTCTCTCTATCGCTGAGCCCTGTGACGTCCAGCGGGACAAAACAAGCGACTCGGTCTTATCGCACTTTCTACACCACTTTCAGGCCATATTCCACCTTGCCCCTAATAAGTGGTGGTGGGTTTGTTTGTTTTTTTAATAATTTTTTTTTTTAAATGTTTTGCCGTAAAACTACGTATAGTTCGTACAGTTGCTCCGAGTGTACCGCCGTTTCGTCCAACGTGTCTTGGTTTAGTCTGAAATCAAATTCGTTCTCCTCAGTTGTGACATAGTTTTAAGCGCTTTTTAACTTCGACTCATATCTTTGGTGTTTACTACTTCGGTAATGAATGGTTTTGATAGTGTGCAAATTAATGGCTTCAAAACGTAGACCCATCAGTCATTCCAATTCTCCTTGGCGGAGAGGCCATAGTGACTTCATGCTTGGTTCTTATCGGTTTGATGGTTCCATTTTTTTCTGTACCGTACTTATAGCGCTTGAGACGGCAGCTTAGCTAGCACCGACTCATCTCAGTGTGATTAATGAATGCGGCTTTTACGCCCATTCATCACGTGCTAACATTACGACAAATTACAGAGCGTTATCCACACTCTTTCAGGAACTGTTGACGTTTATATTTTTGGTGTTAGAGAGAGAGAGAGAGAGAGAGAGAGAGAGAGAGAGATTATGTGTGTGTGTGTGTGTGTATGTGTGTGTGTGTGAGATAGAGAGAGAGAGAGAGACAGAGAGAGAGAGAGAGAGAGAGAGACAGACAGACAGACAGACAGACAGACAGACAGAGAATAAATGATCCAACTCTCTTATGAAGTGCTCTAATTTTTTTAGTAAACACAGAAAATAAAAACCGAGAGAGCTAGGTCGACACAAAAAAGACATAAAACAAAAACTAAAAAGAAGGCATTTCCAGTGTAAAAAAAAAAAGGGCGCCATTACACGACTGCGCCGAGCTAAATCAAAAAAATCATTCTCTCAGTCCTGGTCCGGGGCGCCGCACACGGGGGGGATCGGAGTGACTGGTATCTCTCCGCGACCCGTGTCCTCCCCATCCGCGGCCATGTGCAGGGCGAGTGATAAACGAGGACATTACAGAAACAGCGGGGCCCGGACAGACATTCCGTCAGAAACGCCCGGATATTGCTATCGATCGGCGCGCCCGCTGATCTCCCCTTTCGTGCCAATGTATCAGAGTGCTTGCCCCTTAGCGCGGCGCGGCAAGGTTCACGCTAACAAGTTGCAGTTCGCAATCAAGTCGCCTGTGCCAGACGAGCTATACTTCTTGTCTTGTCTTCCGCTCACCAATATGCCTCGGCCCTTGCCGTTCGGACGTAGATAAATTGCTGCAGTTCAATTTGCCCCGGGCCCGGGAATCAGGCATGCCATCTTCTCCACTGCCGGCTCTGACCTCTCTCGTCCAGGCCCCGGGAGTCCGCCGCAATGGGACACACAGGAATTCACTTTCCCATTACACCGACTTTTCCATTCCGCTTTTGACTTATAATATACCGCCTGCTGGTTGTTTTCTAATTTGGCAACTTTTCAAAAAGAACGCAGACAAACGTTTCAATTTTGTTTCTGTTGATATACGAGACTGACTAAGTATGAAATAAAACCAAAAGATCTACAGCGGTGAAAAAAAATTCAGTGTCTGACTAAAACAGCAGCTTATAAGTTCGACGTTTTGTGAAAAGGACCACCCCCCTCCCCCCCCCCTATAATTTCTGTATATTTTCGTTCAAAATCCGACACAAAACGCAGAGAAGACAGTATCATTATTGAATTTCTCACAGCTTCATATTTCAAACTAAGTTTCTGAACCTTGGACAAAAACAACAACAAAATCAAATCGTCAATCAACCTGTTTGTTTCTCCCCCCCCCCCTCTCCCCCCCCCCCCACGATCGCAGCTCATTTAACAGCCATAATTCAACAAGTTAAATAGCTGCAGCACATGCATGTACGGAGCCTACTTCAAACGTTCTGCGGGCATGGCGGCATGAGGCTTCTGGTTCTACATACATGTAGAAGACATGGCAGAGAAGTTGCTGGGCTTTATTTTCTTCTGCACATTTGTCGAAATGTCCATAAAGTATCCGAAATTTCCGGAATTTGTAGACAGTCCTTTAATTCTCTCGCCATGACAAACAGTTCGGTAGTTCTGCCGAAACGAAGGCAAAATTGTCGGTTATTTGAACGGAGTTTCGGAGTTTCGCAGACTGCCGAAGCCGTCAAACGACATCTTTGCATGGCATATATATACTGTTCAAAAAAAGAAACGCATAGCTTGTAATATTTGGTTAATTTAGTTATATGGCTACAAGGATATCCACCAAACTGCAGAAAATGTTTATCTGGTCGTCGACCTTTCGTCCATTGCCACAAGTGAGCTCTGCACGTGACGCATGCGTTATCAGTGGCTACAATGTCAAAATTGCTCATTTGGCATGACCACTCGTCATGCTTCAGTGTAATCTCGTGAAACTCGGGGAATATTGAGCTCTCACCATGTCTTCCAAAACCCATAAAAGCGGATTGTTCGCCACAAAGAAATCAGACGACAATTCAGCGACGAAAGATGGCCCGATTGAGCAGAGAAGACCGCCAAATTGCATTGGGTCGTTTACAAGCAGGCCAAAGTCAAAGTGCAATCGCCAGGCACTTCCACGTGTCCCAGAGCACCATCAGTAGACTGTGGGTCAGGTTTCAAGCCACTGGCTCCGTTGCTGACTTGCCACGAGCGGGAAGACCAAGGGCGAAAACTGCTGCTCACGACCGCTTCATACGGCTCCGCCACCTCCGGAATCGTTTCCTGTCGGCCTCATCTTCTGTCCAGGCTCTCCCCGGGCCACACCGATTATCGGACCAGACCGTGCGGAACCGCCTGCATGAAGCTGGTTTGAGAGCTCGCAGACCTCACAGAGGAGCTGTCCTCACCCGCCGCCATCGCCAGAACCGAGTGCAGTGGGGCAACCAGCACCTTCGCTGGACCGTCCGGAATCACTGGAGACACGTGTGGTTCAGCGACGAGTCCTACTTCCTGCTCCAGCGACATGATGGTCGGAGGAGGGTCTACCGGAGAGTAAACGAACGTTACGCGCCCAACTGTGTGGATGAGGCACCCGTTCATGGTGGTGGAGGCGTCATGGTGTGGGGGGCGATCAATACCGCTGGAAGGAGCACCCTGGTGCACGTCCAAGGGCGCATAACTGCCCAGCGATACGTGGAGGAAATTCTGCGCCCACACGCCCTTCCTCTTCTGGCTGACCAGGATGCCATATTCCAGCAGGACAACGCTCGCCCGCACACAGCACGACTCACCACCCAGTTCCTCACCGACCACCATGTCCAGGTGCTTCCCTGGCCATCCATGTCGCCAGACATGAACCCGATAGAACACCTCTGGGATGAATTGGACAGACGTGTGCGCAGGCGAGAAGAAGCGCCGGCAAATCACCGCGATCTATTGCAGGCACTTCAGGAGGAGTGGGACAAAACCCACAGCAAGATATCCGGCATCTGATCCAGTCCATGCCCAGAAGGTGCCGGGCAGTTGTTGCTGCTCAAGGCAGTCACACCCCCTACTGACTTGACAGCCTCGGCACCCAATCGTATTGATTGACTGATTGATTTGAAGATGCAAATGAACTGTGTGTGCATTCAACTGTGTCCATACCAAATTTCAAACAAATAATCTAAATATTGGATTTTCTGTTAATTTTTTCGAAAAATAAAACAAATTTGGCAAGTAGCAACTATGCGTTTCTTTTTTTGAACAGTATATAAATTCTATTTTCTGAGGCTAGTTCCGAATAGCGCAGTATTTTAGATGGATGTAGATGTAGCAGGCGAGGTCAGGGTTCACCATGCAGACACATCAGTAGCCCCCACTTACAGGGGTGGGTAAAGTAGCGCTGTTTGCAAGCGGTAAGCAAGGTTACACGCCGTGTGCAAATAACCCCCGATTACTACGCCTCTGGTCCTGTAGGTAATCATCCGTCCACGTCTACACTGAGTGGGTCGTGTGAGGATCACTATATTATCGAGGTTAGTATACGAGGTACCCTACAACGTAGATGCGAACTTGGGAGGCCGAAACTACTGCCCTTAGCGGCGTGCCCCCCTCCCCTCTCCACACACACACACACACACACATTTTACCAAAGACATGAACTGATGAGACTAAATCTGCGTCGTTCGCACGAACCTTTTCTGTGAGTTAGCGTCCCTGTCATCATCACTTTCACAAGTCAAACTTGTGAACGATAATTCAAGCTCCCTTCTCCCCCCCCCCCCCCCCTTTCCAGTCCATACTTTTGACCCCAATTTTGCCAAGTCAAGAGGGCATACACTACAGTTACACTGTTTTGCTTGACGCAGTACGTTACGCAGCCTGGTGTTAGCCTATGCCGAGCCACACCATGGTGGATTCCGTTCAACAAGAACACTATTGTGGGAACATCGTACCCTGTGAACCTGAAGGATTAACGCATTCGCTGCATTAATACGTTTCCTTCACCTGTCACAACTGCGACATCTTGAAGCTGAAACTTCGGTCTTTCGTGATTGTTAAGCCATAACACCCTCATCAGTCGTTGTAACAGGTTAAACACACTTTCCTTTACGTGAAACAGACTCCATTCACGGCCGCCCCCCCCCCTCCACCCCAAGCTTTGTTCATGTCTATATGACGTGATATGGGATAAGGACCTCCTTCCAATAAGCCACAATGTTACTGAGGTAGGTGTCAGTTCCAAGGTAAGAGTCAGCACACCAAAGTGTTGTTGTTTTTTTGCGAGACAAGGCAAGGCAAGGCAAGGCAAGGCAAGATAAGAAGGCAAGGTAACACTGATATGGCAAGACAAGCCAAGACAAGCTAAGGCAAGACAATACAACACAACTCAAGACCCAACTCATTATCAATAATAACCGTGCCATCTTTGTCTCCTTGCAACACTAAAAACAAATCGTCTCTATACTGTCGCCCATTTTAGGCCTAAAAACAAACACAACGTCTTGCAAATAAAAACGGGCGACTCTCACCAGCGTATAACCTTAACTAACTTGTCTCCGCCGCCTCCACCATATCTAACAATTAAGAAAATATTTCGATAAAACCTTTCACCCCTGCCACGGCTTTTGCCGGCCCAAATCCCTCCCTCAAACGAACCTTTTTACGGCCAGAATGCAGGGCCGGACCCAGGGGGGGGGTTCCAGGGGTTCCGGAACCCCACCCCTGGAAAAAGCATGTACCTTGCTTTGAGTGGGTTTTTTTTTTACTAGTTTTAGCACCAAAACAATGCTGCTCTTAACCCTCAAAACAAGGCCCAGAATGCACCAGATTGCACAGATTTTAACCGTTTTTCAAAAATTTTCCGGGGGAGCATGCCCCCGGACCCCCCTAGTTCGCGCGCCTGCTAAGCAGGCGCGCGCTTGTGGCTTCGCCACTTGACTTCGCTGATTTGCCCCCCCCCCAAAAAGGAGGAACCCCCCCCTTACAACTCATTTGGTCCGGCCCTGAGAATGGGCGGGGGTTTAGCAGCTCTCGCGTATCTTATCGCGACACGCATTTTATCATAAACGCCGTCGGCCTCATCATAAAAGGGACATAAAGAGCTCGGGCGGAATTGGCCGATAAGCCGCGAACACAACAGGTGTTTTGGCGATCTCGTAATCTGTTCTGTGCGTGTGGCTGATCGCGGGGGCGACAGAGCGTGAACATGTCACTTGTCAGGGCGTCATGCAGAACCGATCAATATCGCCGTCATGCAAGTCGTGTTACACTGTGGTTCGGTTCCATCAGATATCTCGGAGGAAATAAAAGAAATATAATAGAGAGAAAAAAAAAGATAAAGAAATAAAAACACAGCCCGGTAGCTCAGATGGTAGAGAGCACTGGAATTACGATCCGCTGGTCACGGGTTCCAATCCGGCCCGGGACGGACACGGGTCAACTTTATGTGCAGATTCAGAGACGGTTTCCATGTTCCACCCCCGTGTCACCCCTGTGGCACGTAAACTGAATACCTCGGTATTAATGCCTATAAGTGCAGGTGACTGATTATACCAAAACACGCACACACCTGAGTACCGCGACTCTGTTGCCGCTAGCTTTCCTTTGGGAGGAAACGAGCCGAATTTCCCAGCGATGGGACAATAAAGTAATGAAAATGAAATTGAAAAACAAAAACCTCAGGTATATAAAAACCCGTGGACAAAATCCGTGGTGTGGACAAGACGCCCTCTTTGTCTCTTACTGTTTCTCTTTCTTTTTCTCGCTCACACACACACAAACACAAACACACACAAACACACACACACACACACACACACACACACACACAGAGTTAAAGCAACAATCCACCTTCAGAAAACGTCCGCGTAACATGTCTTACTATTGCCGTCGCTTAAAACATCCCAGTATATTTCCGTTCGAGATGAAGCTAAGATACAAGAGGAAAAAAACCGTCATCAAAAGATTGCAGTCGTGATAAACATCACCGCCTAGGTTTGACAAATGGATTTTCCCGTTGAATCTTACCCACGAAGTTAGCATTTGAAAAAGCTCTGGAACAGAGTGATGAATTTCTGCCCGCACAGAGGGTTAGTGCGACCACTGGACTCGACCACCTGCTGTGCCTGACAGTGACATGACACACACTGAATAGAATGACAGATACACTGACTGACGGAGAGATTACATACACCAACGAGACAGCGGAGATTTTAATCACTGGAATGTCATCGCTGTAGTTACTAGACGAGGGATTCCGAACTGTCAAGGCGTCAACTCAGTACTGTCCTGATAATGATTATCATCATGAGGATAACTTGATGACGAGGATGGCAGCGATGGCAGCGCATGTGGTTGTTGTGGTGGTGGAGATGGTGGAGGTGGTGGTGTTGATGATGATGATGATGATGATGATGATGATGATGATGATGATGATGATGATGATGATGATGATGATGACGACGACGATAATGCTACTATAATGACGACGAATAATGCCTAAAAGCTAGTAAAGATAATGCTCATAACTTGTTTTGATAACTAACACACAAATTAGTACCCTTGTGTTTTTACGCAAAAGTAGCTCTTGCATTCCATGCCTTAATTTTTTCATGATTAACACATAGTTAAACTAAAGCCAACCAGGCAGACTCGTCTCTACTGCCTCACTGAAGATTTTGACATAGCTTCCGAAGAGCATAATCATAATGCGACAGATATGAATCACGTGAAGTGAATGTGGCTGCATAGTCTTCTTTAATTATATTTAATTCTTGGGACATTTAAAAGTGACAATGACAAAGATGATTATAATGATGGCACTAGTGAAATTATGCGATTATTATTGACGTGAGCGATACCGAGAAGGCGACAGACGTTCAGAAGAAAGTACCTGAAGACAGAGACATAGATTCAATGTATGTCTCTGCTCAAGATAAAACAAGTCGCGTAAGGCGAAATAACAACATTTAGTCAAGCTGTCGAACTCACAGAATGAAACTGAACGCACTGTTTTCTTAAAAACTTGAGTCGGAAGCAGTGGGTGAAAACAGGAGGATGCTGTGACCTCCCTGAACTTTGACACAAGCGCCTAGATCCTCATTTGGGTGGGTCCCCAAGGTCGTTTGCCCGGCCATCAAACACCAGCCACTCTCGCGTAATGGCTCAAGATGTACAAGTTTGCCGTCAACATTGGCCACACTCCTTCAATCTACCCCATCACTCCTTTCCAGGCCCTCTCTCCCTCTACCTCTCTCCCCTATTTCCTCAGTGCTTTTTCCTGAAGAGAATTTTGTCCTCTCTCTCCCGTACAGGCTTTTGAAGAAAACTGAGCTACGAAATTGTTATAAATATAAAAAGCGCCCCCCCCCCCCCCCCCCCCCGGGTTTCAGCTAATTCTTTGGAATTTACTCTTCTGCTCCTCTTTGTCACCCCAAGAACTCGATAACTGACCAGTACGTTTGATCATGATTTGGAGGTGTGACTACAAAACAAACAAACAAACAAACAATATTAATAAGGTCACGAATGAAACGCATCAATGGAGCAGGAAAACAGTAGGTGTTTGAAGTTACCTACCTCGACACACACACACACACCCCCCCAAAATACGACTTATTGATATCAAACCACAGTGTATAGAAAGCAGAAAAGGTCAAGACAATTTGAAATAGGAGAGATACAAAAACACCAGTTCTCTCCCTTTCTATCTTTCTCGTTCCTTCATCATTTTCTGTCCATTTTCTCGAAACCAGGTGATCTACTTACAACTTTTATAATAATATGTAAACTATTAACTTTACTGTTATCTGTACCCAGAACTGATCGGGGCTCTGTGGCCACCCCATACCCAGTCGCTGGGATTGGGGGGAGAGGGAGGGGGGCTTAATCCGCGTGGCACCGTGTGAATGCGCGCCGGACGCGGTGTGTTTGAGTAGCGCCCCTTTTCACGCAGACACCCAAGCTAGAACAAACACAGGGGACCAGGATCAGCTAGAGTCACCTCCCCTCTCCGCGACCCCGTGCCCCTTCTGCGGGTAAAGGGGGTGGGGTGGGGGGGGGGGAGTGATGGTTGATGGAGGGTGAGAGATGTGAGGATGGGTCGATGGGGGAGGGGGTGGGGCAGTATGCATGGCCTTGGCAGAAACACTGATGTATGTGTTGAAACAGATGCGACATCAATGACAAATCAAGTCAAATCAAGTACCCAAATAATTGTTTGCAGTTAATGCATACACTAAGAGTTGGGCCAACACTTGATTATAACCAATCAATGGGTAATGCACCAACCCCACCACCCCAAACTAATAGAGAAAAACATCCACACAAAAACACAACTATCTGTATTATTTTATCAATGATGGTTAACTGAAGAATCAGCTCGATGATTGAATACTTGTACACACAGAGTCTATGCTGACCATGTAAGACAGCTGAAGTTTGGTGATGGCTATGTGGCGTTTGTTTTGTTCATGTGTGTGTACGCTCGCACTACATCAAGAAGGTGTCACTCTTGAGGGTGACATAGTGACTACACGTTCATCTTCCCAGAAACCAGTATAAAAATATACCTGTGTGCACTTGCAAAAGCTCTTAGCATATAACCGTCGTTATGTCCCAAATAGTCACTAGTGCCGGGGACAGAAATAGCAAGTTAGCAAGCAAGCAAGTTGCAAAAGATGCAATCACGGTTTTGGATGTGTAAGCTGTATACGTTAGGGTTAGGAACAAAGTTCTGACAAGCACGATACATTTTATGTGTTGAGTCATTCTTTGCAGGGTCTGGGTCTAACCGTACGTCGTACTCGCCCCGTGTCACCCCTTTTCCCCTAGACCGCATTCCCACCCGTTCCCCGCGGTCCTAGAGGGGGGAGAGAAACATGCTGTAAACCATGACTATCCCTAAAGAAAACAAGGGAGCCCCGGTAACCGTATGCTAACTACATGTCATGTACTCGTGCTTTATTCCGCGCCTCACGCTGCGACCCTTTACAAACGCACTTGCAGATGATGTTTCGATGTCACAAGCTTGGAAGAAGTAAAAAAAAGAAAAATCTAGTTTTTTTCCAGCCTGAAAGCGGTTAGAGCGGCACTTGTCACCCAATCTCTGTCACGACGACCCCGGTGATCATCCCACTCAGCGGGTACGAGAAGGGGGTAGTGGTACCTTGGGGAGGAGTGGGGGGTGGGATAGGAAGCGGGTTTCAATTCAAGCCGACAAACGAAGGGGTGGATTGAGTTCTGGCCGAAATCCAAACACCGCTGTCACGTGGAGGGAAAGGAAAATAGTGGCTGCGAACTTGAGCCGGCCGCTATAATTGGGTGTCAGTGGGGTGTCCCCGGGTGTGCCTGGCTCAACGGCAACCCCTATCCACTGCGCTATCGTGCATCGCCACCCTGCCTTGTCCTATCCGCTTAGCCACCACTCCGAATGTTCAGGGACAAGCATTTCGCACGTCAGCCAGACAGAGCACTCTTCTTCCTCAGTTCCGGTTTCAGGCCTTTGTTTCCAAAACCAACAAAAGCGCATTTTCTACTCAGCATATTTTAGCAGCAATCAACTACTGCAGCTTTCTTTTTTATTTCCTGGGAGTTCAACCGAATGTCTTCAAGTCTGTCCAAAGACACAAACGATTTCCTGCCTGACGTATCTATTTCATTCAGTTTCGTATCAGCAATCTAAATCTGCGTTTAAACATGGTCTTTCACTCTTCCTCAGTTTTTCCATGAACTTTTTCGAGATTATGGTTCAAGCTTCTCACCTTTACAGTCTTCAGCATTTTAGCCCTTAGTTTGTAATCCTCCATCACGTTTCTCAAAAACTGTGTTAATATATACTCGTCTGCATCCTCCTAAGAGTCAGTTGCGTAAAAGTATTAAAAAAAATCCAATGATTTTCAATTACATTAAAATGTACTGTTTACTACATGGTCTGCACATGGAGCAAGACAGGCACGGTTGGCCTTGTGGTAAGGCGTCCGCCCCGTGATCGGGAGGTCGTGGGTTCGAACCCCGGCAGGGTCATACCTAAGACTTTAAATTTGGCAATCTAGTGACTGCTCCGCCTGGCGTCTGGCATTGTGGGGTTAGTGCTAGGACTGGTTGGTCCGTAGTCAGAATAATGTGACTGGGTGAAACATGAAGCCTGTGCTGCGACTTCTGTCTTGTGTGTGGCGCACGTTATATTATGTCAAAGCAGCACCGCCCTAATATGGCCCTTCGTGGTCGGCTGGGCGTTAAGCAAACAAACAAACATGGAGCAAAAATGGCGCTGCATCTGTGGAAAAACCAACAACAATCAAACCCGTGTTAACAGGAATAAGATACTCACAGGTTTATTGCCTTCTTATTCGTCGCAAAACGCAACAGGTTTATTGCCTTGCAAAAATCCGTTGGGTGGTTGAAAATAAACTTTTATCTCATCTTTTTATATTTTATTTTATTTTTGTGTGTGTGTGAACTCGCCATCCATCACTCCTCTAACTTAGGCCAAAAAGAAAAATATGTCTGTTTCCGGTAACATCGCCGAAAAAAAAATGTAGGCTCGGTCGGGTTTTTTTTAATTTTGTAAACCTTTTTCTTACGTTTTGTTAATGTCTTTTTACGACGTTTTTAAAAAAAATTTAACGCTTCCTGAGTTTACTTACATTTATTTAGCACATGTTTTTGACCTGGATATATTGAAACTAAATAAAGTATACTTGACTTCATATTTTGTTTGTTTGTTTGTTGTTGTTTTTTTGGTGCGAAAAGCAAAAAAACACTTTAGGGTCGGTGGGGTTACCGGAAACAGACATATTTTTCTTTTTGGCCTTATTGAGTTTTTGTGCGGAATTCATCCACACCCCCCACTTCCTCTGACAGGGTAAAACCACAACTTTCATTCCTGCCTTCTCCCTGAACATTTCTGACCCTACAGGTTACTTCCCAGCTCCTGAAGTTCCCTCGGTAATACCGTTCCGACAAAAAAGATCCCGCAAGACGTATTGAATGTCGTGAAGAAACAGAGCGAGTGGGGTTGAAACAACAGCTCCGCACAAAGGCTGAGCAATGGTTCAGGAAGAAGACTGAAGAGAGTGAAGTTCGGTGATCGGTTCTGATGTCACTTTTCTGCCCCCCCCCCCCCCCCCCCCCCCATCCCAACATAAAACTATTGGGCAATGGTCCAAGAAACGACCGAAAAAAGTGAAGTTCGGTGATCGGTTCTGATGTCACTTTTCTCCCCCCCCCCCCCCCATCCCAACATAAAACTATTGGGCAATGGTCCAAGAAACGACCGAAAAAAGTGAAGTTCGGTGATCGGTTCTGATGTCACTTTTCTCCCCCCCCCCCCCCCCCTATTCAACACCCCCTTACCTCCCTCCTCTCCCTCCCCACCTACACAACTATCGGGCAATGGTAGATTGAAAAAATATTAAAAAAAGAAAGAGAGGGAAGTTCGGTGATCGGTTCTGATGTCACTTTTCTGCCCCCCCCCCCCCCCCCCCCCCCAAAAAAAAAAGGATTCCTCCCCATCCCCAAATTTCGTCTGACTTTTCAGTTGCCCTTCTCCCCCCAGAGAGGACTATAACCGCCCCTAGCGAGAAACTCAGACACTCTACTTCAAAAATGGAGTTTGACTTATTAACTCCCCTGTTGCCTTCAATGCGTCACAAAGAGACCAGCAGGGATTAGACAGAAGCAGTTGGTGTCATGTGACTTAGTCATTCCATTTGTGACCCCGACACGGCATACCGACTTGGATTGAACCTGCCACTGGCTAACTCTGCGGCAACAGTAACCACTGGCCAACTCTGCAGCCACAGCAACCACTGGCTAACTCTGCAGCCACAGTAACCACTGGCTAACTCTGCAGCAACAGTAACCACTGGGTAACTCTGCAGCAACAGTAACCACTGGCTAACGCTGCAGCCACAGTAACCACTGGGTAACTCTGCAGCCACAGTAACCACTGGGTAACTCTGCAGCAACAGTTACAGTAACCACTGGGTAACTCTGCAGCCACAGTAACCACTGGGTAACTCTGCAGCCACAGTAACCACTGGGTAACTCTACAGCAACAGTAACCACTGGGTAACTCTGCAGCAACAGTAACCACTGCATGGGTAACTCTGCAGCAACAGTAACCACTGGGTAACTCTGCAGCAACAGTAATAGCTCTGTTTTGTTTACTGAGTCTCTTTCTTTATTTCCTCTTTTTCTTCATTTTCATTTTCGTTCTTACTTATTTTGAAAAAAAGAGACTTTTTTCCTCTGCAAGGGTCACTGGACCAGAACGGCGTTGAACACCAAATACATGATCACTATACATTCCCCGAAATCCGGAGTCCCTATCGCGACGGTGTTTAGCAGCTTTTTCTTGACTTGAGATGTAATTGTATGTGCATATATGCTTGCTCACTTGTGCCTACCAATGTGTCTCATCTTAGTACAAAGAGATTCTCTCTCTCTCTCTCTCTCTCTCTCTTTCTCTCTCTCTCTCTCTCTCTCTCTCTCTCTCTCTCTCTCTCTCTCTCTCTCTCTCTCTCTCTCTCTCTCTCTCTCTCTCTCTCCCCTCCACTATTGCATCAACACTTCAACATTATTTTCACAGCGAACAAACCAACCAATCTAGGGACGTACCAGCCAAAATGTAACTCCAAATGCCAAGATCACAGACAAAGAAATAAGGTGCGACAATACAAACAATATTAGTCTACTGCATGCTAGAGCTGCCAACTACGAATAAATACTTTCTGAAAGAAGAGCCAATCCCTCCCTACTTTTGTCCTTGCACATCCGCCTTCAAAAAACAAAAACAAAAAAAAAAAAAGAAGAAGAAAAAACGCAGTGCACCGAATGGTAGCGGAGCTGGTGAAGTCAATGCCATGAGGTGTA
>NC_090256.1:23834080-23836149 GCF_037325665.1 Littorina saxatilis
TGACTTTGTCTTAATGCACGATACAAACATATTCTTTCGTATATATATATATAGATGTTTGTTTCACAAGCTGTCAATTTATTCTTTAGATTTTTAAAGTCAGGTGTCACGCCATAACGAGGCTTCAGATTCATCCATATACATCCACGCGAAATACAGTCTTTTAAAAGTACTCGCTCCCTATGGAGAGCACCTAGAATGTTCCCTAGTGGTACGTTTTCAAACAAAAGGATGTTTGTACTGTATGTAAAAGCCTGGCGGTGTCTGGGATAAGAAACATGGTTTAAGCGAGGCGGAGTGGGCCTTTAACAAGAATCTTTGCTCCTGCCATATACCACCAGCGACAAATCTAATCTATCTCTCGTAAAACTCTCGTGTCTTACACGTTTTGGCATGATATAGTGGCGTTTTTAGCAGTGTATCACGTGTCATGATATATATGTACGTTGGTCGCATTGCCATATGTATCATGTATCATTGTTCTCTGTACGTCTATCTGCATGCGTGTCCTTGCTGAATATACGATTGTGTGTGTGTGTGTGTGTGTGTGTGTGTGTGTGTGTGTGTGTGTTTCAGTGTGTGTGTGTGTGTGTGTGTGTGTTTCAGTGTGTGTGTGTGTGTGTGTGTGTGTGTTTCAGTGTGTGTGTGTGTGTGTGTGTGTGTGTGTGTGTGTGTGTGTGTGTGTGTGTGTGAGTGTGTGGGTGTGGGTGTGTGTGGGTGCTTAACTATGATGATCGTGATAACAGCAGAGGCTGTAGATAACAGGTGCGCCGAACCAGCTGAAAAGGTGTACGGATGGGGCAAAATCTCTCTCTCTCTCTCTCTCTCTCTCTCTCTCTCTCTCTCTCTCTCTCTCTCTCTCTCTCTCTCTCTCTGTCCTACGGTCGGAGCATACCTGCGTTCACGTGTGTAAAGGAAACACCGCAGGCTATGCTTGACCATCGATTTCAACATTTTTGGGCAGTGTCTCATCCTCCTCCCGACAAAGCACAGCCACCCACAATACAAACCGACCATAACCACAATGGGACAAAAGTGCCATGTACACAACACCCAGAGGAGCCTTGTCCCCTAATCCGGGCGACGAATCCATCATTGGCCACACAATCCATTCCGGGTGGTACCCCCTGTGTCGGGTAGAACGGGTGCTTGGCCCGACCCTGGCCGGGCACGATTACGGCAAAACTGACATACAACTCGTATACGACTGCCGCCAGACCGCCCGGAGCGAGAGAGGTGAGGTAAACCATGGGCTGACAGTGTGCTCTATCTTCCAGTCCCCACGCCCTGTCTTCCAAGGTCCCCCCTGTCTTTTAGGGGCTGTCCTATTGGGGCTCATCGCGTTCTGCCTTTAGACACTGTGGCGCGGGATGATCTATCAAGCCATCCACTGACGGAACACTGTACCGTTTTCACTATCACAAGTTATGAGAACAGTAATGGAATTACTTAGTCCTTTCACTGCATTCCATTACTGTTCTCATAACTTGTGATAGTGAAATATGTGCAATGTGGAATGGTCCTTATTTTTTAGGTGCTGGAGTAGTTCTGTGATGGTAGTAGTTTTGTGCAATGCGACTCTAGGTTCAGGTGCTTGAGTAGATCTGTGATAGTCTGTTAATACTGTTGTTTTAAACTGTCTAACTGGCTAGATCATGAATATATAATTTTATGTGATGATCTGACTAAATGATAATAATTACGTGTACTACTTACTTTTAAATGGATTATAAATTTTAGGTATTGTTCTAGTATTCACTAATGTTGTATTGATATTACTGGCACCCCTTTTAAACTGATATGGTTTTTACCTTTACAAGGCGACGATGTGAATTTGTGATGTAGATATGTGGCTGGTTATGTGTGAGAATGTAAATAATTGTGTGTGTGTGTGTGTGTGTGTGTGTGTGAGTTGTGTCTGTGTGTGCATGACAGTGTAATGTACGTATGTATGCATGCATGGTGATGTGTGTCTGCATATGTGTCTGGTTGGTTTTTATTTTATTTTTACCGTGCCGTGCCAAGATGAAATCCTTTTGCAAAATTGGTGAATAAATATCTTGTATCTT
>NC_090256.1:23836349-23893849 GCF_037325665.1 Littorina saxatilis
CCCAAATTTCGTCTGACTTTTCAGTTGCCCTTCTCCCCCCAGAGAGGACTATAACCGCCTCTAGCGAGAAACTCAGACACTCTACCTCAAAAATGGAGTTTGACTTATTAACTCCCCTGTTGCCTTCAATGCGTCACAAAGAGACCAGCAGGGATTAGACAGAAGCAGTTGGTGTCATGTGACTTAGTCATTCCATTTGTGACCCCGACACGGCATACCGACTTGGATTGAACCTGCCACTGGCTAACGCTGCGGCAACAGTAACCACTGGCCAACTCTGCAGCCACAGTAACCACTGGCTAACTCTGCAGCAACAGTAACCACTGGGTAACTCTGCAGCAACAGTAACCACTGGCTAACGCTGCAGCCACAGTAACCACTGGGTAACTCTGCAGCCACAGTAACCACTGGGTAACTCTGCAGCAACAGTTACAGTAACCACTGGGTAACTCTGCAGCCACAGTAACCACTGGGTAACTCTGCAGCCACAGTAACCACTGGGTAACTCTGCAGCAACAGTAACCACTGGGTAACTCTGCAGCAACAGTAACCACTGCATGGGTAACTCTGCAGCAACAGTAACCACTGGGTAACTCTGCAGCAACAGTAATAGCTCTGTTTTGTTTACTGAGTCTCTTTGTTTCCTCTTTTTCTTCATTCTTTTCATTTTCGTTCTTACTTATTTTGAAAAAAAGAGACTTTTTTCCTGTGCAAGGGTCACTGGACCAGAACGGCGTTGAACACCAAATACATGATCACAATACATTCCCCGAAATCCGGAGTCCCTATCGCGACGGTGTTTCGCAGCTTTTTATATTTAGTCAAGTTTTGACTAAATATTTTAACATCGAGGGGGAATCGAAACGAGGGTCGTGGTGTATGTGCGTGTGTGTGTCTGTGTGTCTGTGTGTCTGTGTGTGTGTGTGTGTGTGTGTGTAGAGCGATTCAGACTAAACTACTGGACCGATCTTTATGAAATTTGACATGAGAGTTCCTGGGTATGAAATCCCCGAACGTTTTTTTCATTTTTTGGATAAATGTCTTTGATGACGTCATATCCGGCTTTTCGTGAAAGTTGAGGCGGCACTGTCACGCCCTCATTTTTCAACCAAATTGGTTGAAATTTTGGTCAAGTACTCTTCGACGAAGCCCGGGGTTCGGTATTGCATTTCAGCTTGGTGGCTTAAAAATTAATTAATGACTTTGGTCATTAAAAATCTGAAAATTGTAAAAAAAATTAAAAATTTATAAAACGATCCAAATTTACGTTTATCTTATTCTCCATCATTTGCTGATTCCAAAAACATATAAATATGTTATATTCGGATTAAAAACAAGCTCTGAAAATTAAATATATAAAAATTATTATCAAATTTTTTTTTTCGAAATCAATTTAAAAACACTTTCATCTTATTCCTTGTCGGTTCCTGATTCCAAAAATATATAGATATGATATGTTTGGATTAAAAACACGCTCAGAAAGTTAAAACGAAGAGAGGTACAGGAAAGCGTGCTATGCAGCATAGCGTAACCACTACCCCGCTCGCGCGCTCTTCTTGTCAATTTCACTGCCTATGCCGTGAGCGGTGGACCACGAGTATACGGTCTTGCTGCGTTGCATTGCGTTCAGTTTCATTCTGTGAGTTCGACAGCTACTTGACTAAATATTGTATTTTCGCCTTACGCGACTTGTTCTTGACTTGAGATGTAATTGTATGTGCATATATGCTTGCTCACTTGTGCCTACCAATGTGTCTCATCTTAGTACAAAGAGATTCTCTCTCTCTCTCTCTCTCTCTCTCTCTCTCTCTCTCTCTCTCTCTCTCTCTCTCTCTCTCTCTCTCTCTCTCTCCCTCCCCTCCACTATTGCACTTCAACATTATTTTCACAGCGAACAAACCAACCAATCTGGGGACGTACCAGCCAAAATGTAACTCCAAATGCCAAGATCACAGACAAAGAAATACGGTGCGACAATACAAATAATATTAGTCTACTGCATGCTAGAGCTGTCAACTACGAATAAATACTTTCTGAAAGAAGAGCCAATCCCTCCCTACTTTTGTCCTTGCACATCCGCCCTCAAAAAAAAAAGAAGAAGAAAAAACGCAGTGCACCGAATGGTAGCGGAGCTGGTGAAGTCAATGCCATGAGGTGTAATGGATAGCCGACATCATGACTGGAGACACGGGACAGAGTGGGCACCGGTTACCTCCCTTTACAGACAGATGGCCTCGCTACCAGATGTGACAGAAACATGGGACATGACTCCTCCGTTCCCTCCCACCCTTCCTCCCATCCCCCGCCACCAGTTTCGTTAAAGTTTTGTTTTTATTCTGTCTTCCTCCACACCATTCTCCCCGTCTCCATTCCCTCTACTCTGTGCCTTTATTTTGGACTGCATCCTGTTCGTGTGTTTCAGAGAGAGAGAGAGAGAGAGAGAGAGAGAGAGAGAGAGAGAGAGAGGGGGGAGGAGAGAGGGGGAGACACATTTATAAGACAGACTGACAGACAGACAGACTGACAGATATGGGGGGAAGGGTGCCAGGGTATAGAGCTGGGTTTTGGTTGATTCGTTGATACGACAGAGTGAGAAAGAAGACTGAACAGAGAGGAATAAGGTGAGATGTACACGGAGAGACAGAGCAAAGATCTACTACTACTAGGAAAGAGAGACTGGAGAGAGAGAGAGAGAGAGAGAGAGAGAGAGAGAGAGAGAGAGAGAGAGAGAGAGAGAGAGAGAGAGAGAGAGAGAGAGAGAGAGTGAGTGATGGAAGAGAGGGATAGAGAGCAAAGATATTTTTGGAAAAAGAGAGACAGACAAACAGACAGACAGACAGATAGAGATACAGGCAGCGAAATAGGCAGAGAGAAAGGGAGTCGTGGCCAGCCAGGCGAGGTTGGATCATAAAGAGAGCAAAGATAATTGTGGAAAGAGAGAGGGAGAGAGGGAGAGAAAGTGGGAGAGAGGGAAAGAGAGGGAAGGAGGATAGCAGAGATAGAGAGCAAACATATATATATGTGAAAAGAGATAGGGAGGGAGAGAGAGAGAAAGAGGGAGAGAGGGAGAGAGTGGAAGGAGAGATTGAGAGAAAAGATGATTGTGGAAAGAGACAGACAGACAGACAGACAGCGAAAAAGGCAGAACCTTAGAGAAAGCAAAGACGTATCCAGGCGAGGTGGGATCATGAATCCGAGACGACATTAGTTCACTCTGCGGCTGAAACAGAGCGTGAGGCTTGTATTCCCAGAGTGACATTAAACGTTCATCAAGCCAAGTTCTCTCAACAGACACTGGAGTGAAACTGATGCACGGGCGAGGGTAGCGGGGCAAAACAAAAGGTGCGAGTCGTAAAACAAGGGCCGTGTGTCACTGACATATCTCGCTGGTGCCTGGTTGTGTCGGCGTCGTGCAGTCGTTTCGCTTGGCGACCCGGCGCATCGTGTGTCCAGCTTTAGCCGTGGCGACAGTTGCCATTCATTTGCGTGCAACCAGAGCCCCTGTGTGCAGTGCCAGAACAAGGCCCGTACGTGTGCATGTTACATTACACTGCACTTAAAAAACGCATTCATCAGCTGTGCGGGCGTGTTCTTTTTTCGTCTTTTTTTTTCGCCTCACGTTTGTAATCCGTTCATGTAACTATGTTTTAATGGAACTGTATTTGACTTTTCGTGAGTTCGAGAGAGAGAGAGAGAGAGATAGAGAGAGAGAGAGAGAGAGATAGAGAGAGAGAGAGAGAGGGAGAGAGAGAGAGAGAGAGAGAGAGAGTGTGTGTGAGTGTGTGTGTGTGTGTGTATGTGTGTTTGTGTACCCCCGTTTCCACAGGTTTGGTTGCCTAAATCACCATAAGGCAACCATCCACACGTGGATGGCAACCTAAACTCTGGATGACAACCTAATTGTGTGGATGGTCGCTTCATTTAACACCGTTAAATTGACTTTTTTGACGGAAAGAATGTCATAACAATGTTCAAAATGACATTCTTTCCGTCCTCTATAGGCGACGAAATAGGTCAAATTTTGTGCATTTTTTAGTGCAAAATTCTTCGATGCCGGAGCGAGTACTGCACCCAGTGCTGTTGTAGTGCAAGTGCACTAGAAAGGCACTACACCCAGTGCCGCCTCTTAGGTAACCATCCACACTTTAGGTACGTGTGTGCCCACGATGTATTTGTGTGTGTGTGTGTGTGTGTGTGTGCGTGTGTGTGCGTGTGTGTGTGTGCGTGTGCAGGTGCGTGCATGCGTGCGTGCTCTGTCTGTCTTCAGTGTCTGCATAAATACACACAGGTGTGTGCGTGACAAAGTTGCACCGTCTGATTAAGTCTGCTTATGCATTCGTCACATGCGCTGGATTACTAAAACACTGGAGCTATATGTTGCAGCCGGTGTGCAGTATATCTTTGCTAACAGTGTAACAAAAACTACTGTGTAAACTGCAACCATCTCCGCTGCGGCTTATTAATCTGGACACTGTCTTGTCGCAATGTGACACGCCTGTTTTCTTGGTGTTAATCCATTTTAATCCAGCCAGTTTATAAAACCAAAAGTTGATACAGAGACTGAAGTAGAGTCTCCGGTGCCGAATAGCCTAATCTACATACAATGTGAATAATTGATTGCAAGATGAGACCGCACATGAAGAATGCCTAGAATTGGTGTGTGAACGATCTACTATTTATTCAAATCTTAAATGCTGTTTTAGGTACTGGTTCGAGAAGGCGTATACAGTAGAACTTTACTTTTAAGACTTCCACAAATCTGACAAAATCAGGTCTTGAAAAGAAGGGGGTCTTAAAATGGGGGTACATATTTGACAGAGGTTCTGAACAGAAAGCCTGAGGTTCTTCAGAAAACTTCTCCAAAATAGCTATTTCCATCAGGGTCCCCACTGGTTTTTAGAAACAAAATTCCATGACTTTTCCATGACTTTCCATGAGCCTCAATAACATTTTCCATGACTAGATCCACAGGTCGCCATTTCCGAACACGCAAACGTTTTACGTCTTGTCACTGCCAGTTTTGACACTGGCTTGCTTTGCACTGAATTTGAGTCAGTTTCTACGCAGTGTCTCTTCGACAAGCAAGTCAAGCATTTTCTACGCAGTCAGATAATCGGTATTGTCATCATTTTCACGAGTTTTCATTCACAAGCACCTGGGAAATAAATCTCATGTTCCCCGGGGAATAAATCCCCGGTTACCATAGTTGCAGGAAGCCCTATTACATGGATAATCAAAAGCAAACCCAATAGAAACGCTCGAGGATTCTTCTGCTCTTTTCATTGGCGTTTCCCCAGACCTAAACAGACGACACTGCTTCGCCAAGTTCCAAATACGAACTGGCAAATGTAAACAAAAAACAAAACTACCTCATCAAAGGTCATACATTTATGCTTTATCGCAAACAAATGAAACCTATCGATATGTTTTATCTTCTCACAATGTCATGGAGTGGGTGTATCTCTTTGGAGAAACACTAACGTCAAGTTTTAAGTCAAACCAATTGACCCCTGACACACACATTTTGACCCGTGCACAAGACGTTGTATCGATAAACTAAGCGCAAATAAAAAAATAATGATAAAAAAGCAAAGAACATAGCAACAAGAAATGAAGACATCTGACAAAGCCGAGCAAGCAGAATGACAAGTCTAATGAAAAACAGAGAGGCAATGAGAAACAAGATCGCGATTATCTTTCCTTCGCGGCACGACGCAAATCGTTTGTGTCCTTTGACCCAATTCGTGCAGTGCTGCACGATGCAAATCTTCTGTGACCTTTGACTCAACGTAGCTTCAATATTCGATTACTAATATTTACCACTGAAAACCGAGGGGTGGAATACCGAGAGGGGCAGGGTGGTAGGGCGATGGTGAAATGTAATGAAGAGACACGTGTAGCAATAAGAGAAAACCGATTCTGCAATAACACAAACACGAACAAAAAACCCAACACTGACCTATATGAATATTTAATCAATAATATGATCGTCTGCGTTGCAGGTGTGCAAGTGAAGGGTTGGGGGGGGGGGGGTAACTTGATCATTAATTTGTGTGTGTCAGTGTTTGTGTTCATGGACTGATTGTGAGGGAGGGGGGGGTGGGGTGGGGTGTGTTTCAGGTTTTGGTGTGGGTATGAAACGAGCAAAACAATACCCACACCACAAAATCTTGGAGGCAAAAAACACTCGCCGTCGCATCATTTTGTCCGCACAATATTATATGCACCAACAACCGGAAAGAAAGGTGACAATGGAAAAAGACTCATCTTTGCTTCCTGCGATTCCTTGCCCCCGACTCGAACGTCGCACGATAATCACCACATAACAGATCTGTTGTGAGATGGTCAACGCTGACTGTGCAAGCAAATCACCTCGTTTGAAATACGACAATCCCATCGCTCGAATGCAACATGTGGGCACTATCGTCTCAAAGGCGCTTACTGTTGGTTTCACACACCACTCTGTAGTCGGAACCTACAGAACTTCGCATCCTCAAACCTGACATACTTGTCTCAACATTATAAACTCAAATCACACACAGTAAGTTGCTTTCGCACGCCAGCTTTGAACAACGTGCTGGGGCCCCGAACATGCATTATAATAACAGAACTCGCGTGTCAAACCATGGCTCCCTGTGTTGATTTTTCACTTTATGTTGAACCACCAAAATGATGACAAAAACGATGTTTGATGGTTTGTTGCCAGACTAGCTTTTTTGTCGGTCCTCGGGGGCATATCGACTTTTGTTTCATATTTATTGACCGCGGCCTTCGGCCTTGGTCAATAAATATGAAACAAAAGACGATATGCTCCCCCTCGGACCGACAAAAAAGCTGGTCTGTCAACACCCCATCAAACATCTTATAATGTTTGCTGGTCCTGTCATTTCACTAAACTGGACCAGCCACTGTTTGTATCAATCTGCACTTTCGTAAATTCCGTTTCGTAACCGTCACTGTGACTTGACGAACTGTCATTTTTTTCACCGCGATACACAGTTCATTGCGAAGATCTTCCTCGGTAATTCGTTCCAATTCCGCATACTTTTTGTTGTCAAGAAACAACTCGAAAGAAAGTTTCAAACTCATCATCCTCCATCTTGCTTGTCGAAGCGCAAAAGTACTTTATCGATGCAAAAACCAAAAGCAGAAAACTTCGACGAAACCGACTCAAATGCAGCGCAGACGACACGACGAGATAACGGAAGGAAGTGAGCCTCGCTTTGGCTCAAGTGCCGTTAAAAATACCGTTATTCTCGTATGCAAATACGAACGAGAAGTTGGTCATACGAACAAGCCTTGTGCTGGCGACGCAAATCGGGAAATTGCTGGGCAACGAAAATCGCCGCTGGCGTGCTAAAGGTTAATTTTTTTTCTTTCTTATTTTTGTTAAATTCCATGACTTTCCATGACTTGAATTGAAATTCCATGACTTTCCAGGCCTGGAAAATTAAAAATCAAATTCCATGACTTTCCAGGTTTTCCATGACCTGTACGAACCCTGTTCCATACTATGCCTTCATGCGGAAATTATTACGAACGTAACACTGACTGATCACACTGCACTGAAGCCACAGAAATGGTACTTACCACGAACTTGACGAACGTTCAAGAAAAGCGGTCACAGGTACTCCAAAAGGAACCAAAGCGGAAACAAAAACACTACTCCTCATAGATGGTCTCGTACGTCCTCAAATGGCCACGTCATTACGTGCAACGTAAATCCAGCGAGTCAGTACTGTCTCACGATCTGAAATCAAATGAAAACACGAATTAAATGTCTGTTTGTGACTGGAGAGAGAGAGAGAGAGAGAGAGAGAGAGAGAGAGAGAGAGAGAGAGACACAGAGAGAGAGAGAGAGAGACAGAGAGAGAGAGACAGAGAGAGAGAGAGAGAGGGAGAGAGAGAGAAAGAGAGAGAGAGAGCGAGAGCGAGATAGAGAGAGACAGCTAGACAGAGATAGAGAGAGAGAGAGAGAGAGAGAGAGAGGGAGAGAGAGAAAGAGAGAGAGAGAGATGGAGAGAGAGAGATAGAGAGAGAGAGAGACACAGAGAGAGAGAGAGAGAGAGAGGGAGAGAGAGAGAAAGAGAGAGAGAGCGAGAGAGAGGGAGAGAGAGAGAAAGAGAGAGAGAGCGAGAGAGAGGGAGAGAGAGAGAGAAAGAGAGAGAGAGCGAGAGAGAGGGAGAGAGAGAGAAAGAGAGAGATGGTATAAGTTTGCTTTCTTCACGTAAGGTCAGCTTGACATCACCACGCCCACCCACAACCCCACACCCTCCCATCCCGTCTCTCTGGCAACCCCTTACCATTTCTGCCATTCGGCATACCCAAATTTCACACAAAAGTTGGCACCAAAAGACAGACGATGATCATTCATCCCTTTTATCAGTTCCGAAACACTGGGGCCTTCACACAGAAGAATAATGAGGCACCGTACGATGACTCTTATCTGAATGGAATGGTGGATGCGCCTACACCAAAGATATTCCACGGCTTAGCAATGGAATATCTTTACCTACACCGAGATGAAAACTCGGTGGATGAGCAATCCATCAACAGGAGAAAAACTTACACTAGATTTACCCACTGATTGTCAGGTGTTGATATAATAGATGGACGGGCGATGTTACTGATCATGCAGAATGATACATCTTCTTGCTCTGGATTGAAATTGATTTTAATTTACAAAAGAAAAGGATCGATTTATCACGGTGGTTTTTCAAATTGCATGAATTATTCTCTTTCTAGGTTCCATGGGCACGGTGCTATTAAAAATTCCAAGAAGACAGAAAATTAGGTTAAAAAAAGAAGAACGGAGCCAAAAAGTAGTAAATCAGAATTTAGAAAAGTTGTCTCATAAAACATTTAATTGGGGGGGAGACATGTCAGTGGGTACAATACACATTCATGCAGCAAGACAAGCGCCACTCGTATTATCCCTCCAACGAAGAAAACATTGGTCAACCCACAGACTTATCAGTCACCGTGTGTGTGTGCGTGTGTGTGTGTGCGTGTGTGTATGTGTGTGTGTGTGTGTGCGTGCATGTGTGCGTGTGATATGTGTGTGTGCGTGCGTGCATGCGTGCCATGTGTGTTTGTGCGTGTGTGTGTGTCTCTCTGTCTCTGTGTGCATGTATGCATGTGTAAGCGTGCGTGTGTGTGTCTGTAGTAGAAAAGCCCTCCATGCAGGTCAGTGCACCGGAACCCCCACAGGAGCGTTATGTAAAGCAAGGTCCTAGCCCTTATTCTGAGCGTGCTTTACGGGAGCTGCAGCACGTGCTCTGAGACTTGACCTCATTACTTACTGGACCCCCTCCGAGCCGCGTGCTTAGCATAGCTGGGGAGCGAGCGGCAGGCACGCGGTAATGACAACACAGCAGTCTTGCTTACCCTGTCCTGACAGGCCACTGGGGGGGGTTGGCCTTCCTCACACTGGACTTGGGCCAGGCCACAAGTCGGCCACAACCACAAGAATAGTGTCACAGACATAGAAATGTCTGTGGGATAGTGTACGCGACAGAACGGCCTAAGCTAAAGACACAACCCTTTGTCAGAGGATGCACATACAGTACTCCGTGGCCAGAACCCAAAAGTGCTATTCCAAAAAGTACACTCAATTTGTTTTACATAAGAGGGTAATTTCAAAATATTACAATTCTGAAATATGAGCTTCGTCACGGAATTTGGACTTTTGGACTGTACGAACGGTAAGGTAAAATCCGAAACTTATACTATTTGGTGTAATCGGTTGACCTACATCCGGGTTCTCTAATTGCTGACCTTTCAAAACTTCGAATTATACTGACTTTGTCTTAATGCACGATACAAACATATTCTTTCGTATATAAACAAATGTTTGTCTCACAAGCTGTCAATTTATTCTTTAGATTTTTAAAGTCAGGTCTCACGCCATAACGAGGCTTCAGATTCATCCATATACATCCACGCGAAATACAGTCTTTTAAAAGTACTCGCTCCCTATGGAGAGCACCTAGAATGTTCCCTAGTGGTACGTTTTCAAACAAAAGGATGTTTGTACTGTATGTAAAAGCCTGGCGGTGTCTGGGATAAGAAACATGGTTTAAGCGAGGCGGAGTGGGCCTTTAACAAGAATCTTCGCTCATGCCATATACCACCAGCGACAAATCTAATCTATCTCTCGTAAAACTCTCGTGTCTTACACGTTTTGGCATGATATAGGGGCGTTTTTAGCACTGTATCACGTGTCATGATATATATGTACGTTGGTCGCATTGCCATATGTATCATGTATCATTGTTCTCTGTACGTCTATATGCATGCGTGTCCTTGCTGAATATACGAGTGTGTGTGTGTGTGTGTGTGTGTGTGTGGGGGGGGGTTTCAGTGTGTGTGAGTGTGTGGGTGTGTGGGTGTGGGTGTGTGTGGGTGCTTAACTATGATCATGGATCGTGATAACAGCTGAGGCTGTAGATAACAGGTGCGCCGAACCAGCTGAAAAGGTGTACGGATGGGGCAAAATCTCTCTCTCTCTCTCTCTCTCTCTCTCTCTCTCTCTCTCTCTCTCTCTCTCTCTCTCTCTCTCTCTCTCTCTCTCTCTCTGTCCTACGGTCGGAGCATACCTGCGTTCACGTGTGTAAAGGAAACACCGCAGCCTATGCTTGACCATCGATTTCAACATTTTTGGGCAGTGTCTCATCCTCCTCCCGACAAAGCACAGCCACCCACAATACAAACCGACCATAACCACAATGGGACAAAAGTGCCATGTACACAACACCCAGAGGAGCCTTGTCCCCTAATCCGGGCGACGAATCCATCATTGGCCACACAATCCATTCCGGGTGGTACCCCCTGTGTCGGGTAGAACGGGTGCTTGGCCCGACCCTGGCCGGGCACGATTACGGCAAAACTGACATACAACTCGTATACGACTGCCGCCAGACCGCCCGGAGCGAGAGAGGTGAGGTAAACCATGGGCTGACAGTGTGCTCTATCTTCCAGTCCCCACGCCCTGTCTTCCAAGGTCCCCCATGTCTTTTGGGGTCTGTCCTATTGGGGCTCATCGCGTTCTGCCTTTAGACACTGTGGCGCGGGATGATCTATCAAACCATCCACTGACTGAACACTGTACCGTTTCAGTGCTGAGTGAAAGCACAGGACTGAGTTTGTATATATATCAAAGTGCCTGACCGGTGTAACACGAGAAAATTACTCCCACGAGATTTTTACTCCGGAGTAAACATTTCGTACAAAAATACTCCCTTTACGAAAAAAGCACTCCCCCATTACACGAGAAAATTACTCCCCAAGACAGGTGAGTTCCGAGTAAACATTTCGTACAAAAATGTTACTCCCCTGACGAATAAATAACGAATAAATTACTTCACCCCAACACAAGCAATTTAACTTCCCATGCCAGGTGTACGAAATTTGTACTCCCTTGTCCCCTGTTAGTCTTGGTGGTGGAAGGGGTGGAAGGAGGGTAGCGCGACATTCGTTTGCGCGAGATCACTTATTGGCATTATCCCTTCGCCCGCATCCCATTTTTGCGTACGAGATTTTTACTGGAAGTACAAAAAATGGGGAGTAAAAATTTCGTGGAGGGAGTAATTTTTTCGTGCCTTGGGGAGTTCTTTTCTCGTACGAAAAGTGTACTCGGAGTAAGAATTTCGTACGAAATGTTTACTCCGGAGTAAATTTTTTGTGGAGTAAAAATTTCGTGTTACACCGGGACTGGTCGATCAAAGTATCGTATATATATATATACCTATACACTATCACTACTGCAATAAGTGGTTATAGGGTACAATACTTCGATTGGCCTGTACCGGCCGCGTACTTCGATATAAGCTTCTGTGGGTGAAAGTTGCCCAGTTGAAAGTCAGCAAAGCCGACCTCTGCCTGCCTGTCTGTCTGTCTAGTCTCCACACCCTCCACTTCCCTCGTCACGTCCAAATGTGTTCTTGTCTACGTTGCGTAATTCCTTTACTCAACTCAACTCTTAATGACTTACTCGCTTTGCACCTTCAAATTAAAACAGCTCTAAGATTGCCCCTCACGTCACCCTCATCGCTGTCATCAACGGTATCCGTAAGTAAGTTAAGTGTGTGTATGTGTGTGTGTGTGTGTGTGTGTGTGTGTGTGTGTGTGTGTGTGTGTGTGTGTGTGTGTGTGTGTGTGTGTCTGTCCCTGCGTGTGTTACAGATCAGCAAATTTGTGTTTGCTGGATATCATTCGAATTCTCATGGGAGGTAGAGCGCACTTACAAAGAGTTTTGTCTTATTTTGTTCCTTGCTCAACGAATGCTTTTCTCTTCAAACCGCATTTCAAACATTTATGTCTCGTAACACTTATCTTTTCCCGTACAATTTTCAATTCAAAAACTCGACGTGAAGACATTTGCGTTATACGTTACAGCTCCTCAAAGCGTATTGCTTTCCCAGAAAAACATTAACAGATACAAAAACGTATTACCGCCGAGACATTTCTGACAGCTCAAACATGTAATTTTTCATCACCATGCAGTTTTTCGTCATGACAGGCAATATATAGACGGAGTTTGTTTCTTTCCTAAACTAACACTTGGCTTCAGATTCAAAATGATAATAAGGACGGATGGCGGTTATGGAGAGGCGGTTTGTAAGTTTGGAGGAACATTGGATTATTTGCTGGAGAGAGAGAGAGAGAGAGAGAGAGAGAGAGAGAGAGAGAGAGAGAGAGAGAGAGAGACAGACAGACAGACAGACAGACTGTGACAGACAGAGACAGAGACAGAGACAGAGACATAGAGACAAAGAGAAACAGAGAGAGACAGAGACAGAGACAGAGACAGTGACAGTGACAGAGTGATAGACAGAGACACAGACAGAGAGAGTGAGTAAGCGAGAGAGATAGACAGACGACCTCCACAAAACAGTTCCCTTTGCGACAACAAATGGATTGAGGATTTAGTCCTGACATCAACATCGAACGCTGAACACAGAAGAATTTTTGCGTCACAGTGAAGCGGGGATGATCACAGTCACGTCTGGATCTGAATACCAGTAAACATTCTCAATACAGCCTGAAGACCGAAGTGGTGGCAGAGAGCGGCGGTGTAACACGAGAAAATTACTCCCACGAGATTTTTACTCCGGAGTAAAAATTTCGTACGAATGTTTTACTCCCTTTACGAAAAAACTACTCCCCCATAACACGAGAAAATTACTTCCAACGGCAGGTGTGTTCCGAGTCAACATTTCGGTCGAAAATGTTACACCCCTGACAAATAAACAACGAATAAATGATTCCACCTTAACACGAGCAATTTACTGCCCACACCAGGTGTACGCAACTTTTACTCCCCTGTCCCCTGTTAGTCTTGGTGGTGGAAGGGGTAGAGGGAGGGTAGCGAGACATTTGTTTGCGCAAGATCACATAATTATTGGCATTATCCCTTCCGCCCCCCTCCCATTTTCGCGTACGAGATTTTTTACTGTGAGTGAAAAATTGGGGAGTCAAAATTTCGTGGAGGGAGTAATTTTTTCGTACCTTTGAAAGTTCTTTTCTTGTACGAAAGGTGTACTCGGAGTACGAATTTCGTACGAAATTTTTACTCCGGAGTAAAATTTTCGTGTAGCAAAAATGTCGTGTTACACCGGCCCCATTCTGCAGGGAGCGGAACGGGACGCGCGTGGTTAGGCACCAGATATATGTAGCGAGACCCGTCACTGGGCCAGCACCGGCTCTGCGCCCTGTCACTGCTGATACCCACCGATACCAACATATACTTAGTTGTACATCTGTAGCCTACAAGTTATGTAATGTGCTAACTGGGGGAATATATACGTAAGTTTAGTCATATATACGGATCCGGACCGTGTTGACCAGACCGGCGTCTGACCGCGGACATATATTTATGGTGGATGTGATCAGGTGCAGTACGCACTGCCGAACACACACATACACACACACGCGTGCACACACACAAACACGTTCATCGCTCGAACACACACACACACACACACACACACACACACACACACACACACACACACCATGACTTGACATACACACCGTGACACACACACACACCGTGATACACACACACACACACACACACACACACCGTGACACACACACACACACACACCGTGACATACACACACACCGTGACACACACACCCCACCCAGACACACCCCTCCACCCCAGCCCTCCCGCACACACATACATACACACACACACACACGCAGACTCGAGTCACACACACACGCACACACACACACACACACACACACACACACCTCATGCACTGTCTCACTCAAAATCTATGCCTTTTAAGAATCGTTTCATTGACACTGGCCTAACCACACCTTGCCTTTCAAATCGCTCGACTCCGAAAAGTCTAAGCCCCTTGTCTCATTCGCGGCCGCAAGTATGAAACCAAAGGGGGCCTATTTCTACAATCCCTGGTGTAACGTTCAGACACGTGATACTGGTGGGCTCATGGCTCAAGTGGTTGGCATTTGCATACCTATGGGTTATCCCTGTACACACACACATTTGCTGTGCAAACATCCACAGGTGTGTGTGTGTTTGTGTGTGTGCGCGCGTGCGTGCTTGCCTGCGTGCGTCCATGATTCACTTTCCGTCCATCCGCCCCCCCCCCCCCCCTTGCCTCCTGCGAAACATGCACATCGAATACGACAACACGTCCATCAAACAATTCCTGCTTTTCTTTTTTTCACCTGCAGAACGAAACGCACATGTCAACTGATATTGTCATAAGCATCTCCCCCTTCATCTTTTTTAAATCACGCCTCTCCTTAAACCAGTTTCCTATCTAGTACATGTATGTACTTGCTTCTTTTCAGTTCTGTCCAATCCCGCTTCCCCTTCATCCAAGCTTGCACACAGTTGTGCCCCTTCCCAAAAAGGCTAAGCCTATCATTTTACTGTCGTCTCCGTTGTTCGGGTGACACACGGCCGACGACCTTCCAAAAGAAGCTGCGAGGGACTTTGGATGCTCTGCGGAAGAAGACTAACTGCATCTCAAGAGCTGACCTCCGTGTGTGACAAGCGATCGACATGAATAAGGAGAGGAAGCCGCGTAATTTTTCGGCATCAATTGTTCTTTGAGATTCATCAATGTATCACTTTTAACTGACTAGATCATGCAGGGCATTCATTGACATTCGGTCTTTGTCGTGTGGGGAACCACAGAGATAACGTTCATTTCATATAAAGCTAGCTTGCCCTCCCCCCCTCCCCCACCTCCTCATTTCCCCCCTCCCTATGCACCTGCACACAAACCACCGTCCCCACTCCTCTCGCTGTATCTACTAAATCTCACAGGTTCTTCCCTGTCCCCAACATCACTGTTCCACACAAAACCAGTCCGGACACTGCCAGATGACGGGACCATGCACCGTGGCCACAGAACTACGCTACGATCAGAACCACGCCGATAAAGACCTCCAGAGGGCTGAAGGGAAGACTGGGCAAGCAAGCAAGCAAGCCCGCCAGCTGGGCTGGAGACTTGACGAGGGCTTGAAGAGGATCAATGGCGGGTTTGTTGTTGGGCGGCTGGCGGGAGTGTGAAGACCTCCAGCGGCATCGCGGCCTGTGTTGCCAACAACAGGGCCTGACAAAGAGCGCATCTTCTGCAGGAAATGATAAACAAACACACGGCGCACAGGACGGGGATGTCGGGGGGGGGGGGGGGGTGGACGGGGGTGGACAGAGAGGGAGGGGGCATTGGCTACTAGTACTTCTTGTACGCCTATGGCGAGTCCTATCAGTCTTGTTAATCACCGGTTCAAACTTAAAACCACGGTCACGGCCAGGCGCTACCCCAACTGTTTGAGCAAAGACTGACTGGAAAGCGCTTTTCTGGCTTTGTCTATGGAGATACATTTTGATACATGGGGGGGGGGGGGGGGGGGGGGCTATGCCACAGCCACATCTCCAGACCTTCCATTTTCCAATGCAACCCGCTAGGAAAATACTTCGATGTTTCAAGTAACATAAAGAAACACAATGTTGACATTTCGCTCATGCCTTCGTCCAGTGTGACCAGACTTACATGACTGCAAAGTAGTGATAAACAATAAGTACTACAGTACATCGAAACGTAGACTTTAGCTGAAAATTAGACTTCCACAGTAGTATGAAAAGTAAACAACTTTAGGTGAAAATACAGCGGGCATGTGCACTAATGTCAATCAATACCATTCAGCGTTCTGACGAAGAACAGAACAACATAACTCTATATCAAACTATACAACAACAAAATCCCTGCATGATTTCTAACCCAGAAAAACCCGAAATCAATTCGCTTCCACCGATATTTATAATATGATAAGACAAAAAGAAGGGACGCAGAACAATGCCGGGGGGCGAAGACAGAAGGCTTGACACAGAAGCAGATTTATTGGGTGACTCATGGCACCCTGGACTGGATTCCACCAGCGTGATTACAGTCAACCCCAGCAACGCTCTGCACGCACCACAGACACTTGCAGTATTGACCACAGCACTGTAGGCTGCGTTTGGAAAGCGGTTAAAAGACAGTTAGGATTGTACACAAAACTTAGCACAATGAAACGTGATGGTTGAAAGACGGATATAAGTGTACACTGAGACCCACTTCCACTATTGACCACACCACTGTAGGCTGCGTTTGGAAAGCGGTTTTAATAAAAGACGGTTAGGATTATACACCAAACTTAGCACCATGAAACGTGATGGTTGAAAGACGGATATAAGTGTACACCAAGCCTCACTTCCACTATTGACCACACCACTGTAGGCTGCGTTTGGAAAGCGGTTTTAATAAAAGACTGTTAGGATTATACACAAAACTTAGCACCATGAAACGTGATGGTTGAAAGACGGATACTAAGTGTACACCAAGCCTCACTTCCACTATTGACCACACGGTACACCACTGTAGGCTGCGTTTGGAAAGCGGTTAAAAGACGTTTAGGATTATACACAAAACTTAGCACCATGAACCGTGATGGTTGAAAGACGGATATAATTGTACACCAAGCCTCACTTCTTGTGTTCACCACAGCACTGTAGGCTGCGTTTGGAAAGCGGTTAAAAGACGTTTAGGATTATACACAAAACTTAGCACCATGAACCGTGATGGTTGAAAGACGGATATAATTGTACACCAAGCCTCACTTCTTGTGTTCACCACAGCACTGTAGGCTGCGTTTGAAAAGCGGTTTTAAGACGAGGATTGAACACCTAGCCTCACTTACAATGTGACTACCCATAAAACAACGAAACAGACTCCAGCAACGGTTAGCTCCTTGAAAAGTGATGGTCGAAGGACGGATTATGAGTTTACAGCAAGCCTCATTTACAATTTAGATATAACTAGTTTGACCACCAATACCAACAACAACAAAATACAACAAAAGAATCAAAATCAATAATGGCCGTAACAAACTACACGATGACCCACAGGAACGGAAAACCAGCTTACACAAAGTCGAACTCAAGCACACCATACAGTGGTACCCCAATAAGGACCATGACAAAATTCACGAGCAAGACTGGCTGCCTTCATCGACAAGAATCTGCGTGGTGAATTTAAAATCAAACGGGTGTGGACAGAGAAAACAATCAGATTCGAAGGAAAACACGAAGCCGCGTGCAGCGCCCAGAAGCAGCCAGGCAGCCCACGGAGAAGCCCCTGTGTACAGAAGCCCTAGGAACAAAGGGCAGCACGAGGACAAACCAGATCATCTGACAAGGCTTCTATATCACCCAGCCCGGAGTCCTATCAAAGCAGGACCGAGGAGTCGTATGACAGCAAGCCCTGGGGCGCCGCGGAAGCAGCGAGATGTGTGTGTGTCAGTGCGTGTGAGGAGCGACGTGTGTGTGAGGAGCACGTCTTGAGAAGGTCCGCAGCTGACTGACTGGGGACGGCTTCTTTCAGCCCTGTAATGAGCATCGACCTGTCCCCCCCTCCCCCCCTTACCAGAAGATGATTACGTTCTGTCGTTGGGTCTCACACAATTGATTGACGAACAAACACACGGTATATTTGGTCAACAGGACGATGAGCAAAGCAGGGGAGGGGTATTGCAGGAATCAGAGCCAGGTCGAATAGATAACCAGGGTTCTAGAACGGTAACTAGGCCAAGGAGGACAAAGCATATGATTATATGGCCAAGGCTCAGAATTGGTGTCAAAAATTGCGACACAAAGTGATTTACCGAAAATATGACTCGTATATATATATATATGCCATAGCTCGATGATCAAAAGCAAATAGTATAAGTCTCAAAGAAAGCCGACCCTTTTTGGGTATATTATCTTTTTCTTTCTTTATTTGGTGTTTAACGTCGTTTTCAACCACGAAGGTTATATCGCGACGGGTAAAGGGGTGAGATGGAATAGAGCCACTTGTCAATTGTTTCTTATTCACAAAAGCACTAATCAAAAATTTGCTCCAGGGGCTTGCAACGTAGTACAATATATGACCTTCCTGGGAGAATGCAAGTTTCCAGTACAAAGGACTTAACATTTCTTACATACTGCTTGACTAAAATCTTTACAAAAATCGACTATATTCTATACAAGAAACACTTAACAAGAAGAAACAGAATCCGTTAGTCGCCTCTTACGACATGCAGGGCCTGACCAAGTTCGTTTGAGGGGGGGGGGGGGGGGGGGTTCCAACTGAAGGCAGGGGTTAAAGTACAAAGTCCACATTTTTTTTCCCTGAGAGGTACATTGGATGGCCAGGGGGGGGGGGTCCGGAACCCCAGGACCCCCCCCCCCCCCCCCCCCCAGATCCGGCCCTGACATGCTGGGGAGCATCGGGTAAATTCTTCCCCCTAACCCGCGGGGGGTGGGTATATTATAGTGGACAAAACAGTGCGTATGTGCTGTTTATAACACTTGCACCATGTCACATGATTGATTGAAGTGAAAGAGTCTTTTACAAATACTCTGAAATCATTCTTTAGTAAAAGACCTATGTTGACATTGGTTCAATTTTGGGGGTACCCTCATCTACGTGGCTGTCACGTGACACTGACATGTGAAAAAAATGTGCCAAATAGCCAAAACAAACTAAGCTTCTTTATAGGAGAGAAAGTTTGAATAAAACTGATGACACAGGCATGGACTTTCTATTCAATCGTGGGTCAAAGAGTGGTGCAATATTGTTTTGGCCAGGTTTACTTCGGTTTGGGCTTCAGTGATGTGGAAGGCATTGTTTTCTTACTATAATAATTAAAATGCTGTGGTTAAATCCGATTAACTTTGGCGATTAACTGACGACTGCTACTTAGTTTGGCTTTATGTTATGCGTTTGCAAACTAGGTTTCACATAAAAATACTCACATCGCATTGGCAAATTGTTAAATACTTTTCTGTGGTACAAAAATCAGAGTTCGAACAAGCACAATAAAAATATTTGTTTTCTTGGGGAGGTGTTGGGGGGGGGGGGGGTTGCAAAAACGTCAAGGACACATTCGCCCGCACAAACACACTTCTTCACCCCACAAAAGCATCATGGAGAGACAGTTCGCAGAAGAACGGTCTTATGCATGTGCGGCGACTTTACAAAGGGTTGAAAGGTCATGTCCTGTCCAAGTTTAGCCAATCACAGTGCAAAACTGCACGTGCCTCTAAGGCTCCCACCAATCAGGGGCGAGGCCCGCACGTGCCGGTGACACCTCGACGAGGCTTGGCTCTTCTGTGTCACACGCTGGTCTCCCTGGGCCGGCAGGGGTTGGCGAGTTGTCGCCACTTCTAGGCGTCAACACACACCAACAAACAAACACACACAGAGACACAAACGCAGGCAGACAGACTGACAGACGGATAAACAGACACAACCACGCACTAACACACACTCTCTCTCTCTCTCTCTCTCTCTCTCTCTCTCTCTCTCTCTCTCTCTCTCTCTCTCTCTCTCTCTCTCTCTCTCTCTCTCTCTCTCTCTCTCTCTCACACACACATGCACACAGGAAATATGTATGGGGGAGGGCGAGGCTGAGAGATACACCAACACACTTACAAACAGAAGTACGTTGCATCTACGAGTGACACGATTATAACACACATAAGATAATTATCCTCTCTCTTCACGAACAAGAGCGATGGGGGAGAGGGGGTAAAGGGGGCAGGAAGAGGACAGAGAAAGAAAACTTTTACAATGTGCACGGCAGGTCCCAAACAGCAGCAAACATCGATTGAAATAAATCAGTGTCAAAACTCTCTCTCTCTTACCAAAACACACAAACACACATACGCGCGCACACACAGACATACTAACACTAGCATCACTCCCATACACTGACCAGTATCTCACTGACACGCACACAAACTCCCATCTCTATTTCTCTCCCTCTCTCTCTCTCTCTCTCTCTCTCTCTCTCTCGGTGTCTCCTCTCATGCAAACTTAGCCGCATACATACTCTCTCTCTCTCACCCCCACCACTCTCCCCCCCTCTCTCTCCAGCTCTAAACCTCTCGATATATTTCAGTCTCAGAAAGTGTGAGACACACAGACACGAAGCAGTAGCTCTAGGAATGTGGCTTGTGAAAGACTTGTGGCAGACTTGTGAAAGAGCACGATGCCAGTGTCACAGCATGAAGCCGGACTGACACCAGCCTAAGACACAAGGTGGTAGCGATACGTTCCATTATGCCCACAGGTCTCACATTTGTTACCAATTCTCCCTGGCTTTTGTTCTGCAGAACCACCTTTCCGCCACCTCGCTTTCTTTCTCACCCACACCCATCCTGCTCAGCCGTCCACCCTCTTTCTTCCCTCAAGTAAAGATCTAGCTAGATCTTCTACTGCTGTAGACGATCTTTGCCTCCAGTTTCTTACTAAATGCCGTTTCGTAAAAACAAACTCTCTCTGAAAACTCTCTAGCCCCATCGCCCCTCTGTGTGTGTGTGTGTGTGTGTGTGTGCGTGTGTGTGTGTGTGTGTGTGAGTGTGTGAGAGAGAGAGCGAGAGAGAGAGAGAGAGAGAGAGAGAGAGAGAGAGAGAGAGAGACACACACACACACACACACACACACAAACAGAATGGATGGATTTATCAGCACGAGCAGTTTTTGAAGAAACAAGAAAACACCGACGAGAAGAGAGACGGGGGGGGGGGGGGGGGGGGGGGGGGGGGGGGGGGAGGCGAGGGAGTCGGAATTGAAGCAGAGGGAAAGGGGGGGGGGGAGAGAGGACGGGGACAGGGAGGGGGGAGCAGAAGAGGGGAGGAGGAGGACAGCGGAAGGAGAGGGCGAGTCGCGAGGATTTATTTTTTGTCGACCCACTTCCCGTCCTTTTCTTTTCTTTTCTTCACATGTTTTCTGATGCTGACATTTTTGAAGGATTTCAAATCATACACACATGCGGCACAAAGGCTCTGAACAGTTTGCTTTCATGGCTTTGATGTCACTCTTTCCCCTTCGTAACATTGGGAGGACAAATCGCTACGATAGCATCCAGTCCGCGCACAGGCTTTTCTCGCATTCGGTCAGGAGAGAGCGAACCCGTGTTTCGCCGGAAATCATACATCTTTGGGTCGTGAGGACAAACCTGCGTAGTTGATGCAATACGATGTCTCGGCATATCTGTCGTAGAATAAATGACTGATCGTGGGATAATAAAGGTTTTGTGTGAGAGGATTTGCAAGCTGATTGAGTGACAGTGCATCTAAAATCTGCCTCTGCAGTAGGGTGGTGGGAGGTATGTGGAGAGAGAAAGAGAGAGAGAGAGAGAGAGAGAGAGAGAGAGAGAGAGAGAGAGAGAGAGAGAGCGAGAGGGGCAACGAGAATTTACCATTAGAACGTTTTATTAAAAAAAAAATCAAAACACCCATGGCCATGCACGTGTATAAACACACAAACTTTGCGAGCGACCATCACATGAACCTTCAGAATTCAAGTTTTCAAGGAATAAACACAGTCTAAATAGAGAAAAACCCTGGAGTCTCCAACTATCTGCAAGAAGAAGAAGAAGAAGAAGAGGAATCAGAACAAGAGAAGGAGAGTCGAGTGACAGCAAATCCTGTCTTCATCAGCTGTCCAAGAAATTCAAATCTTGCCAGTGAAATTCAACTCTCCTTGCGTGATTAGAATCCTTGCCTGAAATCTGGCTTTCCACCAAGTTGTGGATAAAGCAGCAGCGCGACATCTTATAGCTTGGTAGCAGCGGCGTGTTTGTCTTTGCACCGAAATACTGCAACCACACTGACGACTGTCCTAGTCCACGTCTAACTCTAAAATCGAACTGGATTGGATATATTTGAGAATAGTGCCATAGTGTAGGCAGGGGAGGGTGTGGGTTTGTGGAGTGGGGTGGGGTGGGGACTCTAAAAATAAAAAAATAAACTAGTTAATTAGAGCAATTGCACGAGTGGTCCAAAGTGATTCCGTGTTATTACACGTCACCCTATTATGTTTTGTGAATAATATATGTTTAACCCAATTATTACTTATAATTGCAGATTTGGGGAGAAAAGTGTGGGACAGAATTATACACCTTAGCAAGCGTTTACAAATAAAATGCACAATCTCGTCTTTTGCTGTTTGTCGTTAAAAAAAAATAAAACAAAACAAAAAAGGCCAGGCGGCAGGCTAAGAAGTACAACAAGACAATGACACGGAGAGTAGGGTGCGGTAGGAGACTCACTTTTGGATTCTCCATAAACCAAATCAAATGGGTCAAAAACACGGAACACACACCCGAAACACTATCCACATCAGAACCTATAAACGGCCCATTTACGCAATTTATGGGAACAGAAATCCCCCAAACCTCGCATGCAGGCGCACAAATACCTATCACTGTCCTCGTCTCAAACAAAAGGGCGGGTGAAGAAAAGGTAGAAAAGAAATGAAACTGGATACCCTTTTGTCACAAAACTGGTCCTGTAAACAAAATGACTCGACTTGACACCTAGTCTGAAACAGAATCGTGCTTCTTGTTTCTTGTATTTCTCTTGTTCTTGTCTGCTCGCTTTCATCTGTCTTTTTAATGTGTTAAAAGGTGAGAAACAGGATTTTGTTTTAGGTAACTGAATTAGCTGTGAGATAAGGAGGAAAAGTTGACGACAATTTAACATCTGCGTGGTAGTAGGCCCCCCTATAGCGTTACCTTTGATCCAGTCGCCACCTTACTTGCCAAAAAATGTAAGCTTCCATGAAACAATGAACCCCCCTATCTTCTATCTCCACTAAGTCTCCTCCGCCAGGGTCTACGTTAGCACACGCGCAAGCAAATAAATACCTACCAGGGGCGGACGAGGGGGGGGGGGGGGGCACAGGGGGCACGTGCCCCCCCCCCCCCCCCCCCCCCCCGAAAAAAAAGAAAAAAAAGAAGAAAAAAAAAAAAGGTTTTTCTATGCTGATTCTATGACCATTTCTAAGTTCAAATGGCACCAGCAGATGGCACCATTTTGCTTCTTTGGGCAAAAAAATTTTCCGGGGGGGCATGCCCCCGGAACCCCCTAGCAAATTCGGGCGCTTCGCGCCCATCATATTCACTTTCGATTCAAAGTGCCCCCCCCCCCCCCCCCCCCCCTTACAAAGCAACTGATCCGCCCCTGCCTACAGTCGATCACGGTGATCTAAGTAAAATGACCCGATCATCTCTCTCTCTCTGAAAAATACCCCACCCCTTCTGTAGAAGGGCTACTTTGTCTGCATTCAGGTAATCTCTGTCTGCCAGCCTGCCTGCCTCTCCCTCTCTCTTCGTCGAAGACGCAGAATCTAGCTTCGCCTGCTCAGTCAGGGTTTGATCATACATCGTCATTAAAACATTGGAAATTCAAAATAACCAATCATGCTCGCAGACAGATTTTCGAATTCATGACCCATTAAGTTTTGACATTCAAATCAACTATTGTGTGAAACAGATTTGGGCCGACGATTTATTTAAAATAAACAATATTTATAAACATTTTTAAAAACACCGATGTTGTAAGTCGGTCAAATCACCTATTTTGTGCTTGTTCTCGCCTGTTTCTTATCAAAAAGGACCACCGACAGACAGGCAAAGCAGAAGAAGAAGAAGAAGAAGATGTGTAAATGAGCTTACTCAATGAAAAAGCAACAACAAACACTTTAGTTTAAATAAAAAACAAGCGTCAAAGTCACGACTCAGCGTCATGTTGCACCTTTCATGAGCTCATCCAATGACTCATTCTTTTCGAACAGAACCAAGCAGCTTGTATCTATCTAAGTTCTCACCTCTGTTGCCAGCACTGAGGCCTAAAAGTGAGACGTAGCAAAATCAATAGCATAGGAAGAGCAATTCCTGGCTTTGTCAGTCTTATCTACGACGGAAATGGCGGAGAATCACACGTGCCAAACGAACAAATGTAGCGAAGTGCGCATGTCCGGCGGCGCGAGGCGATTGATTTGCGCGTGATGAAAAGACGATGGGGAGCTGCCGCAGAGACAGATCTATGTAGATCTACATGTTCACGTCATTGAAATGTCGCACCTGTGCTCAGATAAATATGTATAATTATGCACCTTTAGCTTTATACATTTAATTCCTCCAGCATTTTAAAGAGGTAAAATTCAAACACAGTGCCAAGGCAACTGTTGCATGGTACATCATTCAAGGGACATAACCAAATGGCAGACAGTTGACGGACATAGTGAAAGTGTAGACACTGTTGTTCTTGAACTTTACCTTTAAAGGTACATTTCTTCCCCTTCACAACATCTTGCAAGTCATGGTAGATCAATCCTGACTTTTACCAGCGTTCAGACCATTCGTTCACTGGGACACACACCGACAATAATATAGCCTATCCTGGCTGCATGCATGCTTTGCGTGCAGAGCATGTGTTTTTCGACTAAATCTCTTTCCCAACTGATATCTAACGACAATCTGCTAAATTTATTCAGCGAATTTAAAGTTTCTCACTTTGCACAGGAAGCAGCTATGTTGTTGATTGTTGGAACGTGTCAAGATTTATGGGGTCTCTCATCCGATGTAATTAAAGGCAGACTCCTTGTCGTGAAAACCGGGCCATCGCAGATCTGGTCAGGCTTTCACACGGAATAAAAAAAACATCCCGTCACTTGCTCACGTCACAAAATCGAACAGCATGGATGTTATATGTAATTAATATGTAAAGCGCTTAGAGAACGTCAAGTGCTATATAAATCTCCCATATAGATACATAAAATGAGTGCACAGTGGGATGTTTTGTGGATGATTTAATGTCGTAAAAGCCAACTTCCTACAACAAGAAGTCACGGTAATGATTTTTGGTCTGTGTCTAAGTGGATTATCTCATGTCAAAAGCTGGCCAGATCTGAGACGGTGAGCCGGACTATTGTCAAGAGAAGAAGTGTGCCTTTAGAGCCTGGAGTGACAGACCTGTGGTTGTAGACTTGTCAAGAGAAGAAGTGTGCCTTTAGAGCCTGGAGTGATAGACCTGTGGTTGTAGACTTGTCAAGAGAAGAAGTGTGCCTTTAGAGCCTGGAGTGACAGACCTGTGGTTGTAGACTTGTCAAGAGAAGAAGTGTGCCTTTAGAGCCTGGAGTGACAGACCTGTGGTTGTAGACTTGTCAAGAGAAGAAGTGTGCCTTTAGAGCCTGGACTGACAGACCTGTGGTTGTAGACAAGTTTATTACCACGGGAAGGATATAATTTTTTCAGATCACATTTCAGATAAGCAAACTCGTTTTAGTCTCATGAATTGAAACGGATAAAAGTTCCAACATTTTCAAATTAGGTCATACTTTTATGTCTAAAATGTCAAGCATATTATTTCTTATTCTAGCAGCAGCAATCACAAAAGTCAATTCATTTTACACTTATTTTAAGACTGTAACATTTCCCTATTTCGATTAATTTCAAATACATGTTGGTGACGTCAGAGAACGGATTGTGACATGAGATTGTAGAAAATGAGAGGTATCAGATTAAAAATAAAAATAAAATTGAAAAAGCTCTGACACGAGCTATTTTGAGCCAGTTTGAATGAGAAAGAGGCGGTGGTGAAAAAGGGCTTCTTTCTCCTTCGATTGCAATAAAATGCGCTTTTTCGGCTTCATCGATTTCAAATCTTTGTCAGTTCTTCTTAATCTCTCGGTGTGTGTTTTTTTATATTTATTTTTATATTTATTATATTTCCCTTTCATGTTTGTCCTTTTTCTTTCGCGAGCGTTTAGCAGCAATTCCATACATGTCGATTGTTCGTGACGCAAGCAATACGATGTCACCTTTGTGCAGTGCAGCGGACTGAGTAGCTTCCCTTCCATCTCAGCTCTGCACTGCCGCTATGTCTTTCATCTCTTCATGTTCTTCGATTCGCACCATGAATTTCGCCCCTGTTTGAAATATTCTCTGTGACGCCAATCCCTCCCTTGAGAACAAGGCCACCTCTTGCAGACGCTATTTACCTGTTGCTCTTTCCCCCACCTCCTCCAGCCCCGCTCTCATCCCTAAAACAAACCCCGTGCGCAGGTCGAGAACACATGCGCACCGCTGACTACCAACATTCTCTTCCGGTCAAAGAATGCAGGCGAGGTCATGTGACCCGCGCAAGCAGAGCAGAGAGCAGGATGGAAGGGAGAAAGAACAATGAAAAGAGAGAGAGAGAAAAAAAAAACCACGAGTCTGGTTAGACATTGTCACACAACCTTTTTTTCTCCTCTGTGTGTGTGTGTGTATTTCTTCCTCCTGTACCCATGCACTCGCCCTGTTTCGATCAATTATTCGGCAAACATTGGCATCCTGGATTAGCACAGTGGTTGTGGGGTTGTTTAAACGGCCGTGGTGGTATGACGTAATAACAAGGGTCATCGATTCAATGGGGGGCCCTGGACACGCAGTGGTCAATACAGCGTCATGGTTACAAATCAATTATGTATACCGTTGTCGTGTATCTACACCTATGTTTCTATATTAGCGTATTCAGGTTTTACGCTGCCGTTGCACTTTCACTTCTTTGGACACGTCATGGGTTGCTGCTTCACATATTTATCAGAAGTGAACGTGCTAGTCTTTTTATATTTAGTCAAGTTTTGACTAAATATTTTAACATCGAGGGGGAATCGAAACGAGGGTCGTGGTGTATGTGCGTGCGTGCGTGCGTGTGTGTGTGTGTGTGTGTAGAGCGATTCAGACTAAACTACTGGACCGATCTTTATGAAATTGGACATGAGAGTTCCTGGGTATGAAATCCCCGACCTTTTTTTTCATTTTTTTAATAAATGTCTTTGATGACGTCATATCCGGCTTTTCGTGAAAGTTGAGGCGGCACTGTCACGCCCTCATTTTTCAACCAAATTGGTTCAAATTTTGGTCAAGTATTCTTCGACGAAGCCCGGGGTTCGGTATTGCATTTCAGCTTGGTGGCTTAAAAATTAATTAATGACTTTGGTCATTAAAAATCGGAAAATTGTAAAAAAAAATAATTTATAAAACGATCCAAATTTACGTTTATCTTATTCTCCATCATTTGCTGATTCCAAAAACATATAAATATGTTATATTCGGATTAAAAACAAGCTCTGAAAATTAAATATATAAAAATTATTATCAAAATTAAATTGTCCAAATCAATTTAAAAACACTTTCATCTTATTCCTTGTCGGTTCCTGATTCCAAAAACATATAGATATGATATGTTTGGATTAAAAACACGCTCAGAAAGTTAAAACAAAGAGAGGTACAGAAAAGCGTGCTATCCTTCTTAGCGCAACTACTACCCCGCTCTTCTTGTCAATTTCACTGCCTTTGCCATGAGCGGTGGACAGACGATGCTACGAGTGTACGGTCTTGCGGAACAAATGCAAGGCGTTCAGTTTCATTCTGTGAGTTCGACAGCTACTTGACTAAATATTGTATTTTCGCCTTACGCGACTTGGTTTTTTATATTTAGTCAAGTTTTGACTAAATATTTTAACATCAAGGGGGAATCGAAATGAGGGTCGTGGTGTATGTGTGTGTGTGTGTGTGTGTGTGTGTGTGTGTGTGTGTGTGCGTGCGTGCGTGCGTGCGTGTAGAGCGATTCAGACCAAACTACTGGACCGATCTTTATGAAATTTGACATGAGAGTTCCTGGGATTGATATCCCCATACGTTTTTTTCATTTTTTTTATAAATGTCTTTGATGACGTCATATCCGGCTTTTCGTGAAAGTTGAGGCGGCACTGTCACGCTCTTATTTTTCAACCAAATTGGTTGAAATTTTGGTCAAGTAATCTTCGACGAAGCCCGGGGTTCGGTATTGCATTTCAGCTTGGTGGCTTAAAAATTAATTAATGACTTTGGTCATTAAAAATCAGAAAATTGTAAAAAAAAATAAAAATTTATAAAACGATCCAAATTTACGTTTATCTTATTCTCCATCATTTGCTGATTCCAAAAACATATAAATATGTTATATTCGGATTAAAAACAAGCTCTGAAAATTAAATATATAAAAATTATTATCAAAATTAAATTGTCCAAATCAATTTAAAAACACTTTCATCTTATTCCTTGTCGGTTCCTGATTCCAAAAACATATAGATATGATATGTTTGGATTAAAAACACGCTCAGAAAGTTAAAACAAAGAGAGGTACAGAAAAGCGTGCTATCCTTCTTTGCGCAACTACTACCCCGCTCTTCTTGTCAATTCCACTGGCACTGCCTTTGCCACGGGCGGTGGAGTGACGATGCTACGAGTATACGGTCTTGCTGCGTTGCGTTGCGTTCAGTTTCATTCTGTGAGTTCGACAGCTACTTGACTAAATATTGTATTTTCGCCTTACGCGACTTGTTCTTTTTTTCCAAAGCGGTATAATATTGAGAAACTGCTCAAACTGTGGAACCCATCTGTCAGAAGAGTCAAACGGCTTACACTGATAATGAAACCGAGCTACTAAAACCGTCCAAAACAAAATTAACCGGTATTTTTAACTGCATTGTTCTCCCGCGTTCTCTTCTAGGCGTTATAGCGGAGGTTGCAAAGATGGGAGGTATTGGACGAGAGAAATGAGATAAGAGAAAAACAACTGACAGCAGCAGGAATAGCGCGACGACGGAGATGGCGACAACAATCACAAGAAGAAGAAGAAAAAGAAGTAGCGGAACAACTACAACAACACCATCATCACCACCACCACCACCTCCAACAACAACAACAGAATGAACGGCATCCCTTTGTTTCAAGTGAGAATCTAGACATTCGTTGCATCATCACGTACATGTATTCGTGTCAGCAATCAAACAGACGTGTGAACCTCAGCGACCGAGCTAGGCTAATCAATTCAACGAACGTTCTGGAACCACAGAATGTGTTAATAATATTAAATATGCAAGACATTCAGACATAAAGTAATCACGTTTCCTGTCTCGATGATTTCCCTCTTCTTCATGCAGGTAAGCTTATATAAATGCACAGTTTTGGCAACAACGCAGAGACGAATTTAATGAGCATTTCACGGGTCGAGGAATGGTGGTGCCAGCACTGCATGAGTGCTCATCATGTACCCCCAAAAGTAGACGAGCGGAAATGTAGACAGGCGGGACGATAGCAACAGCAAGAAAAACATTGCAGGCACAGTCCTTCTCGTAAAAAACAGTTCGGTTCACCATCTCCGATCTGGTCAGGGTTTTTGTTTTACAGGGGATAAGAACATCCCTCCAAATGGACACACACACACACGACACACACACACACGACATACACACACACACACACAAACATACATACATACATACGCACACACACACACACTGCACACACACACTCACACACACACACACACACACACACACACACACACACACACACACAAACTATTCTGACTGCTTCCTGTGCCGAGTGATAATGTTTCCATGAACTAATTTCATTAAGGCGCTACTGTTCCACAGAGATCTCTGTGTACCGTGTTCCCACTCTGCACAAATAATACCCACGCAGGCTTTTGATTTCGGGTAGGTGTCCAAGTGGAGGGAAAGACGTATCCCAGGCAACACGTCTGGCCAGATCTCAGATGGTGAGGCGAAGGACTGTGCCTTTCAACGTGTGTCTTTGTCCAACTCCAGTCTGATTTTATTTCCAGTTCCCGGAGAGCAGCAGATTCACTTGAATCATTGAAGTCAGAAACATTTATAAGGGTTACGGATACGTTGAAACAATTCAAAGTCTCAACAATAAAATAAAATTTGAATTAAAAAGTACACACACAGGTCTTCAAGCAAGCAAGCATGCACTGTCTGGCTGAGAGAACAACAAAAAATCAAGATTACCGATATAATTACATTTCTGCCATACAAGTCACCACTATACAAATCATGACAGTTGATCCAAACAGTTACACTTTTTTCGCATGAAACTAAATCAGACAAGAGGCGAAGCCTTCAAGGCTCACGTAAGAAATAGACAAACAGTAACACAAACTCAATCACTCCGTCACACATACACACCCACACACACAGTAAGCTTAGGTGACACTGTGCAAGAAAGAGAGACACTAGATCTAGATCTGTCTGTCTGCATGTAGCCTACTTACAGGGACACGACTGCCAAATAGTCTCGGCCCGCTCAAAATAACAATGACCGAGACCACACACACCACGCGAGAGAGAAAGACTACAGGGAGGCATGCCGTCATGATGCATTAATTGACGTCAAGCACTTTTGACCGTGACGTAATCTTATGCGAGCTTTATCCATAGTCTTGGATAACCACTCACACATAGACTCGGAAATGTTAAAGTTTCTACCACAGACATACACACGCACAAACACACACACACACGCACACACACACGCACAAACGCACAAACGCACAGACAGACAAAGTTACGATCGCATAGGCTACACTTCGTGAGCCAAAAATCGGTTCATACTGAAAGTAAGTGTTGCCAAAGTTTGTTTTCGATCTTGCCCATTGTTTCACCCTGTGGGAAGTGTTCCTTATTTTATGTTTAAGAATGTATCATTCTTGAATCAATCCATTTTATATTTTGCGCGAAATGGAAAACAAAACTTCCTTCTTCTTGCAGATTAACCTTAGCATAGCCCCAAAAATCAACCTAACGCGAGAAGGAAAGAAAGAATAGAAAGCAAAACGTTGTCGTTTGCTCAGGCATTGGACTCATTACCATAAAAAAAATCTGAGGGATCTTCAAAATGTGCTCAGGATTCCATTAGACATGATCACATTTTAAGCTGAGACAGTTGTTTGTTGCCAGGTTGCTCTTTTTTGTAACTATTATTAACCTGGTGAAGAATCAAAATAAGTTGAGTTTTTTTACTCGCCGCGCCACATATATGAATTTTTGACCGAGAGACAGCTACCTAAGTAAAACTGAAGAAACTGTCTGAGGAAGACTTCAGACAAGAAAGCTCATGAACATGAAACACTGTGATCCTTAATTTAAACCTCCTGTTATCCCCGAACTTGGTAGAGAGAGAGAGAGAGAGGGGGGGAGACAGAGATCGAGACTTAGACACAGAGACAGACAGCCAGGGAGCGAGAGAGAGAGAGAGAGAGAGAGGGGGGGGGGGGGTGGGACAGGGACAGACAGACAGATATATATGTATATAGAGCTCTGGCAACAGAAGTCGAGCAGTCATTAGTACCGTCCAATTGTCAGGCAATCTCAAACAACACGTCCGTTGACACAATACATTCGTCACGCTGCTGCACTTCCGATACGATCTGCTTTCAATTATCTTTCTGCTCAGATATCAATATTATCTGCAGCAGCTTTGTTTCCCGTGTATAGATTGACCTGCCGTTCCCACGCCACTTTCTACCTTTTACTCGGTATTCATGAAGTGACAGCGATACTGCTATGGCCTTCAAGTCAGAAGCCCTGCTGAAATACGAGGCTAAGAGAGAAGAAGAAAAAAAAATCGAAGATGAAGAAGAAAAGCAGGAGAAAGAACTTGAGAGTTTGGTTGTACAGCATCATCAATGCTATTATAGGCATGAGTGCACGGGCGAACCCGAGCTCAGGATGGTGAAAAAGAAAGAAAGAAACAAAGTTTGAAAAAGTTTGAAACAGATTACCGGGTAAAAGAAAACGGAGAGTAAAATATAGGAGGAAAAGGGAAAAACCAAATGTCTACTGTTTCAGAGAGAGTACACTGAAAATAAATGAGCTCTTTTGTCAAATCAAGTATACTGTAAAAAAAAATATATATATATACACTTGTATATAAACAAAATATCAAAAATCATTTTCCTTTATTTACTAATAATGGACCGATAAAATCAATAAATAAAAAGTTTTTGTCATGTTCCATGTGAGTCATTCTTCACTTATCGTGACAAAAAAGGGGAATTGGCCCCAAAAATCAAACTTGTCATAAGAATAAAACAATTAGTGCCAATCTGAAGACATGTGCATCAACTACCTGAATATGCAAACAGCAAATTGGTAGCTTTGATACCTTAGATAAAAACTCCATTCTCGTCGGGGGGTCATGGTTCTGGTAACCTGCATAATGTTGTGACACTAAAGCATGAAATATACCACTTTTAATCACTCAAGTTGTGTAATAAGCATTGATAGGATAGAAGTACTTCTTTTTCTACCAATATGAACCATGTTTAATGGTAATGAGTGGAACTCGTACGGTTGCAAGGCAGGAAATAGTGTGACGCCATGTGCAGGTTACCAGGCTTCTTTTTTTTTTTCACCAAAGACTTGATTTCTTTACACTCATTATCATTGACTATTCACATGATTTCCACACACATACCCTTGCAATGATGCAAACTGTAGAACACAATACAGTCTGTTCTTGAAAGAAAATGTGATAATAAAATGAAAAAGGTAACCTGTGTGATGCGTGACGCCACTGCACAACACAGGTTAAAAAAGACAACAGGGAGAGAAAAGAAAGCAATAAAAGAAAAGTTATGAAAAACAAAAGTATCTGGTAGTTCCTTCTTCTTTAATAATCAGAATTTAAAAAAATTAACACGTTTTCTACAAAAACAACGCTGATCGCTGCGTTTCCCTGCTACCTGCATCACAAGTGACACTGGGAAAATCTGCAGGGATTCGAATGCACTTGTGGTCAATTGACTGATATTAAAAAAATACAGCTTCTTAGTAAAAACAGAGCGTTCAGATAGATTACCTATAGCATGAAAAACACTTCTTGTGAACTTACCGATGCACCCTGTGAAACGAAATGAATGGCGATCAAGCGATGTTTCGGCCGAGTCCAACAAAAACGCACCAAACTAAAGACACAGTTACCTGCGCACACTGGTTCTCGGTTGTGTGACACGTCATCGAATTTGGTTTAGAAAACACACCACGTGACTATTTTTGACCCAAAACGTCATCAAGTTTGGGGTAGAGTTTGATAATGCATGTTTCGGGGCCCTTCACAACATGCCAAGTTGTCGATCACCGAAACAGAACTTGAAAAACAAACTCTGGTAACCTGAGTGACAAACGTGACACCAAGCACAAATCAAGACATTACAAGTCTTTGGAAATATTTTATTTCTTGTTTTTCAATAAAAATGTGAGTGTCTTTCATATGTTTGTCAGTTTTCATTAAAATTTTGTTTGTTCAATAATTGTGTCGTCTGCTTGACCTGAATCTGTGGATAGGAATTTTGTGACGCCACGTGAAGGCAGGTTACCTCCATTTCAAACCCCAATTTTACGGCAAAAAGCAAGCAGAGTAAAGCATTCGAACATACCGCTGATTTATTTTAACCTTGGACAATCACATGCAGTCAATCATTTGGGTTTGGCTATCTTTAAACTAATTGCAATGGGCGATTACAGAAGTAGGGGTACGCATTCCCATTTTCCGACGCCATTTTCAGCACTAAAATCGGAATTCAATCAAAATTAACCACAGTAACAATTATTTTTTTTCCATAGTGCCATTTTCTACCGATGCATTTACATTGATAAAACACGGATATGATGTGATTTTGTTTTTTAATTATCTGAAATTATTGTTTTTTGGCTTTGAACGAGATGTACCGCGATAGTCACGATAAGTGAAGAATGACTCATGTACTCAAAGACTTATCATTCGAACAGTTTTAAAATTCCATAGTATGCAAAAGGGACTCTAGCGAGATGAGTAGGTCTTTCATTTACACACTTCATAACCGCGGGAAACAACTGGATCGTGAAACAAAGATACGTATACACGCTCTAAATGTAGACGACAACAACAGCAAGTGAGAATTATTCGGAACCAGTCTCCTGGCAACTGAGAGAATAACAAGCATTGAAATGAACAAGCGACTTTCATCCTCAAAACAAAAGAAGAACAAGAATACTTCGTACCGTCCCAAATACACGCAGCGTTCTTCCTACCCTCTCTCAGCTTTTCCCTTTGATGTTTTGAGCGAAGAACATTTTTGGTACCACCTTGTTTTGGCCTGCGTGTGAACTAATACCGCACGGGCACACCACCGCGCTTTACCACTCGTGTGTCTTCGGTGCAAATAGTGTTTTTATGACCAGAATTCGTTCATATTGGTGAGGTTTTCAGCTTTGAAATTGACTCGGCGGTTTAAAAACGCTTAGGTTTAAACTGGTATACACAGGTGTTTTAAAATGAGACACGGCATTAAGTCTCAGGAAACATGAATACACGCATGCAGGAAAAAAAATATGGGTAGCGCCGTATGTATGGCAGCTCGCTTTCCCCGGGGAGAAAGCAGCCCGAATTTCCATGAGGGTAACCTCACTGGACTGTAAATCTTATCCAATCCAATCCAATCCAATCCAATTATGTTGTTCGTGAAATCAATGCCTGTCGATATCGGTAGCTTTATCTGCAACCGCAGAATCTTGTTTTGTCTCTCGCGGAGTACGACACCAAAATGGGGAAAAAACGAGGAGGAAAAAACACCAAAAAACACTCACTGTATTGGAAATTGTTTTAACGAAAGTTTTGGTGAAAGTAAACACTACACTTCTATCGGCTAACACTATCATTTTTGCCACAGACATGCATGGCCAAATACTGCTGTATAATTATGTTCCTGATTTTGGGGCAGCACTATATTCTCAGATTCAATGGCCAATGCGACCAAGGACCAAAGACGAAGGGAGGCAAGCGTTTCAAACAATCGCATAAAATGTTAGAATTACTTTTGTTTGTTTGTTTGTTTGCTTAACGCCCAGCCGACCACGAAGGGCCATATCAGGGCGGTGCTGCTTTGACATATAACGTGCGCCACACACAAGACAGAAGTCGCAGCACAGGCTTCATGTCTCACCCAGTCACATTATCATTCTGACACCGGACCAACCAGTCCTAGCACTAACCCCATAATGCCAGACGCGGGTTAGGGGGAAGAATTTACACGATGCTCCCCAGCATGTCGTTAGAGGCGACTAACGGATTCTGTTTCTCCTTTTACCCTTGTTAAGTGTTTCTTGTATAGAATATAGTCAATGTTTGTAAATATTTTAGTCAAGCAGTATGTAAGAAATGTTAAGTCCTTTGTACTGGAAACTTGCATTCTCCCAGTAAGTTAATATATTGTAGGCTACTACGTTGCAAGACCCTGGAGCAATTTTTTTATTAGTGCTTTTGTGAACAAGTGGCTCTATCCCATCTCCATGTGTGTGTGTGTGTGCGTGTATTACGCATTGTTATAGTCTATAGACTGAGTAGTTTGATGAAAAGCCTCTACCTCTCTGCAAGCCATTATTCTGTGAAAAGATTGCTTCCAAAATCGGCAACCGTCACCCTCTATATATACACACCGCTACTTCGCTCTCATTACTGTTCAACGCAAGGTAATTAATTATCTAATTACATTTTTTAGGTCAGCCAGTCTAACCCCAATCAAGATTTTTTTAATTAAAATAAATCAGGAGAATTGATCATGATAGGTAGATACAAATTAATATTATGTAGTAAATAAAAATGTAAGAAGGTAGGTAGACAAACAGACAGAATAAAAACATGTAGCTAAACAAAATATTACCACGTTTAGGCTACAGAGAAAAACAACGTATCTGCCAAAATCAATTCAAATAAGTGCAAACTGTCACAGCAGCTTGCAAAAGAATAATACACAACCACGAAAATACAGGGCACACAGAAAAGAGTATTGTTCGCGACACAGAAACCGGGCCCTTAATCAGATTTCAATAATTGAGACACGGCAGTCAGATTACTTACCGGTGCAGAAAAAATCCCTGGCGTCAAAATGATAATAATCAATACTCCCAGGGTAAAAAAAAGTATTCCACGAGCGCTCAGTGGGTTGGCGAGAACGAACAACACTGTGAACTTTGCTGCGACTGGCACGTACGTACAACACAGGCCTGGAAACAATTGCTTGAACTAACTGCGTCACAGTTGTCGCACGTTTTGTGTTGAGAAGCTGGCGTACACACGGTGGCAATGGTGAGTGACAGTAAATCACCAGGAGTTAATTACCACGTTTTAAAACGTCACTTTTTCAGTGACTGGCAGCCGTTTACGCTCTGTCAGTGACTGACAGCCACAATGGTGAGAAAGTAGTGACAGAAAATCACCAGGAGTTAATTACCACATAATAAAATGTCACTTTTGTGTGACTGACATCCGTTCAGTCTGGTACCAACGTTGTTGTTGTCTTTTTCCACTGCTCCAGAACAACTGAGTCACGAATTTTCACACACTATAAGTCGTCCAGTGCGCAGTGTCGCGGACTCAAAAACTTTCTTCTTCACACTTTAGTTTGACATCCACTTGTGAAACACCATCACGCTGATAATAACCAGCAAGCCACACAAATCCCAATTACACGCACTTGTGTCACCAAAAAGTTGCCGTTACTTATTAGCAGAAAGCCGCCCCCCTCGCTCAGGACGTTTCACCGGCGTGGAAGAAAATGAATAAATCACCGCTTGTCATAAATCACTCGCTGAAAAGACTTCCGTCGCCGCAGCAGACTTTTTTTTCCTTCCAAGCTGAAAGAGAGTGCCGCCCGGCGCTGGCTTGGTATGGAGGGCTGGGGGTTTACAAGGGCTAGGGGCTAAGATAGACTACGAAGCATTGAGTGTGTAGAGCTTATTGCCGGACTTGAATGAAGCAAGCTGCTGGCACAAGTCTTTTGCCGCTCAAAGCCGCCAGTACACAACGTAGATTGCCGAGTCGTGTTTGCGATGTGTGAGTTTTTCTCCTTGCTCCTCCCCCCTCTCATGTGCGGGGCTGAGGACGGTGTGTGCCGGGGCCTGGAAGGACACGCGCGGTGGCTTATTGGTCGTAAGCCCCGGCTAGGCCCCGCCCTCGCAATTAGCTGCTGCCGGGGTACACACACCGGGGGAAAAAGACTGAGGCAGTGCCACCATGATGATGATGACGGTTTGATCTCAACCCGTGGTGGAGGTGCCGACGAACACCCAGTTAGTTAGTTTGGGTACAAGTCGTGGCGTAGTGGTCCTGTACTGATCGAGTGACTGATGCGAAGAGGTGTAAAGTAGGGAAACTGCACCCCCCTCCCTATATACACATGAAATGTGTCTGACTGAATCAATGTCCAAACATTGAACAAAACAACTGACGTGTGGGGTTATTTTTATGAAAAAAGTGTTCCAGAAAAAGTATGAAAAGTTAAACACTTACAGACTTATATTTGTTTGAAAGTTTAATCTGAAAAAATACCTTTACGCTATAAAGAACTAAAGTTTGATACAAACAACTCAGTGGTATGCCTTTCCTTTCAGACTCAACCCCCCCCCCCCCCCCCCAACAAAAACAAAAAAAACCACAAAACAACAACAAAAACTAAAAAAACTATGAAAAAAGAATTCAAACAAACAAACAAACAAACAAACAAACACGAATTTTTAAACATTCAATTGATGAGAAGCTGACCGTTAATATGCAAAATAAATAGCAACTTGAAAACAATTAGTAAGAGAAACTTTTTCAAGGCTTGGCACTTGTCTCGTTTGTCTCATTTTTGCGACAAACCGCGACAGCAGATCTTGCCATAAAACTCCCTTCTAGGTTCTTCGACAAGAATGGTTAGAGCTCTCCCCCCTTGCGTATTATCAACACTATAGAAATTCGATCCCCATAGAATTGCCATGGGGGATGACAAGCGTCATGTCAGATTTCAGGTGAATCGGCTCCCCCCAAAAAGCAAGAAAGAAAAAAATAAAATAATGAGAGTAAGGCCAAAAAACCCAGATGTGGTTACGGTAACATAGCCAAAAACAAGTCGCGTGAGGCGAAAATACAATATTTAGTCAAGTAGCTGCCCTTTTTCAGCAAGACCGTATACTCGTAGCATCGTCAGTCCACCGCTCATGGCAAAGGCAGTGAAATTGACAAGAAGAGCGGGGTAGTAGTTGCGCTAAGAAGGATAGCACGCTTTTCTGTACCTCTCTTTGTTTTAACTTTCTGAGCGTGTTTTTAATCCAAACATATCATATCTATATGTTTTTGGAATCAGGAACCGACAAGGAATAAGATGAAAGTGTTTTTAAATTGATTTCGAAAAAAAAAATTTGATAATAATTTTTATATATTTAATTTTCAGAGCTTGTTTTTAATCCGAATATAACATATTTATATGTTTTTGGAATCAGCAAATGATGGAGAATAAGATAAACGTAAATTTGGATCGTTTTATAAATTTTTATTTTTTTTTACAATTTTCCGATTTTTAATGACCAAAGTCATTAATTAATTTTTAAGCCACCAAGCTGAAATGCAATACCGAACCCCGGGCTTCGTCGAAGATTACTTGACCAAAATTTCAACCAATTTGGTTGAAAAATGAGGGCGTGACAGTGCCGCCTCAACTTTCACGAAAAGCCGGATATGACGTCATCAAAGACATTTATAAAAAAAATGAAAAAAACGTTCGGGGATTTCATACCCAGGAACTCTCATGTCAAATTTCATAAAGATCGGTCCAGTAGTTTAGTCTGAATCGCTCTACACACACACACACACACACGCACGCACACACGCACACACGCACACACGCACGCACATACACCACGACCCTCGTTTCGATTCCCCCTCGATGTTAAAATATTTAGTCAAAACTTGACTAAATATAAAAATAGGGTAGGAAGGTAGGCAATCACTTTTTTTTTCACTTTTTTTTCTAATGTGTACAAATTAAACCTACTTGACAGGGAAATAAGTGTGCGACTCGGGCGCTTTCGCTTTCATTGCGTTTTCTGCACTCGTTTACTTGGTTTTTTTGGTATTTTTTTGACAAATGTAATAAAAAGTTATAGGGTCGGCCCCCAAAAATAGGGTAGGTCGGGTTACCGTAACCACACCTATTTTTTTTTATAGGCCTAATGAGAGAGAAAACAAACTAACAATGACGGAGCTACTGGCTTTAGCGATGATAAATATGACGGACAGATGGACACACAGGAGTTTGTTTTTAATGATATAGATCTATACAACTATACAATAGATGCTGCCCACCATCAGAAAGAGGGCGGTAACTTCCAGGTGGACCGTGCAAGGTATATATGTGTGGAACGTTGAAAGTTGTAACTTTCAAATGATTCTGAGTAACTGTCTTCACAACATCAGGTTTTCCACACTGCAGTGTGCATCTCCGTCGATGTAGGCTATACTCTCTCCTCTGCGCGCAGTGGAGAAGACTAGTACAGAGGAATGAACGAATGCAACAAAAAGGTGCGACAGGCAAGCTTTATCTGACGACGGACAAGCACAAGTTGTGTCGATAGCAGAGACACTTGCTGATAACGATAATGATGATGCTCTTTACTTGAGCGATGATTGATAGACACTCGACAGAACTATCTCTTTGTCTCTGTTTGTGCGGCCTCTGTGTCTGACCTGTCCATGTCTATCATTTCCTGTGGAGCCATTGTTGTTGTTGTTGTTGTTGTTGTTGTCAACGGAATATCACTGTGTCGGTTATTTTGGTCTTTCGATCTTGATCTTTTTCACTCTCAAGCTCTCCACCACCATAGCCTCTCCGCCTACCACCCCCTCTTTCTTTCCCTCTCTCTGAGTGACACACACACACACATGCACACACACACACACACACTCATGCACACACACATGCACGCGCACACACACACACACACACACCCACATGCACACACACACACATGCACACCCACACACACACACACACACACACACACTCACTTATAAGGGACGCCATTATTTCTTACCAAATAAGCTACCCTGCAATGGAGTGCAAACAATGATCGTATGTTAACTTAAGAGAGAGAGAGAGAGAGAGAGAGAGAGAGAGAGAGAGAGAGAGAGAGAGAGAGAGAGAGAGAGAGAGAGAGAGAGAGAGAGAGAGAGAGTTCACCAATTAGTGAAGTACTGAAATAGTTTCGGAACATCGCGCGACACGTAAAAAATCCTGCCAATGGTTAAAATTCACCCAACCCTCAACAGTCGACAGCAAATCAAAAATCTGTTTGGAGCAAAATTTGTACGTCCTCAATCAACAGACATATAAAGCCAAGCTTTCGTTCTTCCCCTCTCCCCATCTCACTTCCTCATCCTTCTTCTTCTTCTTCTTCTTGTCGATCACTCAGATGGAAACGCCGGCTCTCCGCGCAAATGTTGCCGTGCGCTGTAGGTCGTCCAGACTGCCATAGAGCTTCCCTTGCACCGTGGTCGCCTCAGCCCAGATCTGGCTCCTGAGGCCATCGTGCAGTGGGCAAGTCTGCAGCAGGTGTTCCGTTGTCATGCTGCCTGTTTGACAAGGGCACTGGTCTGACTTGCCAATTCTGAACTTGGTACTTCCTCATCCTTCTTGCAAAGAGTGGTGCATGTAAACCAAACCTTTACTCTGCACCTCCCCCCCCCCCCCCTGCCCCCAGTCGTATGGGTGTTATTTCCATAAGTTTCAAGAAAAATGATGGCGATTTTGATGATAATACAATCATTCTCCATTTTCGCTTAACAAACAATTATCTTATTGATTGGTTTGTTGGTAGGCTGACTGGTTAGTTCGTTGGTTGTTTGGCTGGTTAATTGGATTGGAACGGTCCCGTTACAGGCCGAGGGTCGGGTATAAAATCAGAGCGGCGCGTGGCACTTCACTCTAATGTCCAACCCTTTTCAGGAAACGAGCTCTCACTTGAAATATTATTTTCAAAAATACTCTGTCTATACCAAACTCAAAAGCACCATTTTTGTCAGGCAAACATTTCACGGTGTACACCACACATGCACCCCAAAAAGTGTGTATAATAAGTCCTGGATAACGTATTTTCAGAAAAAAACATTCACTCACCAAATTTGAATTCAAAATCAAACGGCTGTCAGTCGTGGTGGACTGGGCGGAGCTAAAGACACGAGAAAGATAATGTCCACGCACCGCTCATTCCTTTTCGGCAACACACACCCGCAACTCAACGTTTACCAGAATCAGAATCAGAATCAGAATCAGAATTTATTGCCAGATGTTGCCTGACCCCAAAGTTCCGGTCACTCCGCGCTATTGCAACCGCCCTGGATGCTACATGACACCACTGGCTAATCTGCCTGAGCACTTTCAATGATCGTTCTGTAATTAATAAATCATTTCAAAGATAGTCTGCACTTTTCGAATGTTAGTTTGGTTTATATTACTTCTTTTTTTTTAAAGTGAAACATATCCATCCGAAAAAAAACGTTTTCTTCTTGGGCTGAAAAAGTAAGCTGAAGCAGAGAATGTATGTCTCTTGCTGAAGTTATTTAGTGAATACGATCGTGAGTTAGGTACCAATGTCTTGAATTTATGGCAGAATTTTCCAAAGAAAATAATATTGTACGCGTTGCTTGATGTTTCCGGTAGAACACCGCGTATCAGTCACGCACGTTGGAACCAGGCACTCATGACTCATGAAAGACGTTTTCTTCACTTTTTCACACACTAAAACACCACTCTTCAAGACTTAGTGACTCTGCGGCAAATGTCGTAATCCCTGTCTGTCACAGATATCATATTCATCAACATCAAGCAATAGTGATGCTCTGCTATATAATTAAAACTTTATTAGTCACAAAGCTATTCTCATCCGTCCACGACGCGAGACCATGCCTTGACTGACTAAATGCAAGTTTTCCCACCAAATTTCTCCTCTTCCCACAAATTTTGGTGACCTAGTTAGTCTCAGACAAAACCAAACATGTGGGCTGGGGGAGCCAAATGCGGCACGCTCACAGTGCCGTTATGTATCTGGACTTACTGGTCAACCTGAAGCCAACGGTCACATTCGTAATTGACAACCGCAAACTATATCTTTTGTTCAAAATAAGAGTGTCCAACAAGTCAGTTTCAACTTGTTAGATTCACAGACTTTACATTTGGCTTATTATGGCAAAGAAAATGGTCAATATATTTTCTTTAGTCGGTTTGTGTAACCAGGGTTCTACTGTTCCAAAAGCCGGCTGGACTAACCACAGGCGGAAGGTATCGTTCACTGGACCACTACTTTCATAGAAAGACTACAAGGTATGACACTCAGCTTCGAGTCGTCTGTGTTCTTGGAGTCGGTTCCTGGGGACAATTTTTTTGTTCAAGACGATTTGCCTCTTCCTACAGTCTGTGTGAGGTCAAATGAATACAGTTGAATTATTGTTTTAACTGTATGTACCTTTAATTTTCAGCTGCCGTCCGCTGCAGGTTGTTTTTAACCATCATTTGGACGAATGTTCGTTTGCGAACCGCTACCTGCAGTTGGTAAGAAATCATGCATCCCGCACCGAATATGCTAACCAGTGCTCATTGGTCTAAAACATATGTAAATATTGCAGCAAAGGGAAGCTACCCACGGGAGTTTCACTTTAGGTTTTTGGCGAAGAGCCGTTTGCCGAATATCCGGTTATTAACCAATGATCGCATCGGACTACTATCTCCTCGGACATACGGCGATCATCATTCCCATAGGATCTAAGTGGTATGCCGTTGACAGACACGTTTGGTCGCACAAAATACGGTTTAAAAACATACAGCGGACAGGCAGCTAAATATAAAAGGTACAGATACTCAGAACATTTATTTATCACGGCATTTGTAAAGTTACAAAGATTCTTGACATTGGCAATTATTGTTTGCATAATTTTTTTCTGAAGTTAGTGGAGCACGACTCGAAGCTGAGTGACATACCTTGTAGTCTTTCTATGAAAGTAGTGGTTTAGTGAACGATACCTTCCGCCTGTGGACTGACCTACTCGTCTTGAAAACGGTAGCGACTTCGATACCTTGTGACTGACTGTAAAACCAAGACACAGAGTGGCGCCATTTTGTGGATGAAACATTATAAAGCAGTGACACATTTAACTCTGTAGATGGTCCCTCAAGTTCTTGGCATTCGATTGTTGGTGCGAGTTTCCACTCTGGTTCTGCACCAAGAGAGAGGGTATTTCTACTCTTCAGTCTACAACACGAAGTCCGGTTGCGTCAGTGTATGGCACATACTGCATAACTTTGACCATGTGCTCAGTTGTATTACACAGTGCACAAATGCGCGCGCGCATGCGACGGTGTGTGCGTGTGTGTGTGTGTGTGTGTGTATGTGTGTGTGTGTGTATGTGTGTGTGTGTGTGTGTAATCTGCACTCAGCGGATGTATTGCTAGTGTCAATAAATCATTGCCACTAATAATGCTTCCAAATAACCGTCAGAAAAAAAGGTGAATATCACACACAAAAGCAACACACACACACACACACACACACATACACACACACACATACAACCACACACACACACACACACACACACACACACACACATACATACATACATACACACACATAACGGGAATTTACAGAGGTTCACAAGAAAGGCACACACACCAAGTAGAGGTATGCAGTCTGCTGTTGGCTTGTTTAATCAAGCGGAATGCCTTGGCCACTGCACCCACCAGACTAGGTAACTTGAGACCTGTCGGTCACTGAAAATAGGCTCCACCAACACCCATGAGTATTTTGGCCTGTTGGACCTCGGCCTCGTATATGTATAGGTTACAACACGAGTGGTTTTTTATATGGCTTGTATTTCAGTCAAGACCCAGCGGATGAATATCATCGGGAGACACGAGCCTTTGGCGAGTGGCTCTCGATTGATATTCCCGCTGGGTCTTGACTGAAATACAAGCCATATAAAAAACCACGAGTGTTGTAATCTGTATATCCCATTCTACCATCAAACACAAAGTGTAGACTACTAGCGGCACTGTTGCGATCTGTGGAGTGTGGAACCGTGTTTTCAGCGAGACTTGGCCTTTTTGCAACCTTAAACTAAGTGACCGTCGCTGAAAAAATAAAACGAATGAGTGCATCTATAAGTACGCGGTAACACTACTTTCAGACCGTTTAAAAGCTTTAAGTAAAGGTTCATAAGTTGCAAGAAAGTAATGAAGTCGTATAGAAATCCATTTAGTTGAAGCGCACAATTCTTTTGCGTTTCAGGTCGGCGGAACGGGGAAACCGGTTTGGCCCCCATTTGGCTTACTCGACTCGATTCAGAATCGATTCCACGTTGTTTTTTTCGAACGCATTATTATACAATTAGTCTTATTGACAGAGAAGCAAATTTTAGGGAACACATATGTAGATTTAACCATTTGCTCCCTATTTGAAATGTATCTACATGTTTTGCGAGTGTGTTTGCATGAACCTAAACTGGTATGGGTGCGAGGAAAACAGGACCCAAGTCTGTCACCGCCGCTTGATTGCATTTTGAAAGAATATGACTGGATTACGGAAAAATACACACATGTTAAGTTCTTAGATACCTTCATCGCCAATGTGGACTTACTGCAGAGCCAGGCAAAAGAGTAGACTTGCTCGCAAAACACGTGAAACAGCTGATGATAGCGAAGCCCAACCGTGCCAGGTAAGGACGGTCTGACAGATTCTCAAAAGTCGTCTGCTAACGAAGCAAGGGGAGGGTACTCGTGTTTTTGTTTTGGTTCGCTAGCATCTGGTTATCTTGTAAGTTGAATGTTCGTTTTTTCCCACCTGCATTGCTTTCATAATGAAAGAAACGTTTGCTTATTGCATCTCATACATCAGATCAGTTCTGAGATTCATTTTTGCGTGCAACTGATATGGTTTTCTGAGCCGTGCAATACGATTTTGGAACTTCATACAAATGTGTCACATTGTTCGGCGCGAGGTCAAAGGTCGGGAGCAAAGTAGTTCTTCGCCCAAATCGGAATCTGCACTATCATATATTTTTTTGAGTCCATGATGTATTTATTGAGCTATAAAAATACAACATATATACCCATACTGAAGTAACAGAGACAAAGAAGGGAGGTCATGGGATATATATATATATACTGAGAGTTGACTCCATCAGGTATGAAGATACAAACTAGTGACAAATGTGCTGTCATGACCATTCAATCACTGAACGAATTTATGCTAAATCAGAACTTTAAGCAGGATCAAAGCCAAAGATTGTCCTTGAAATAAAGAACCCAACATTATTCAGACTGAGGGTCAGTTATCTTTTAGAAGAAACACTCGTTTCGATTCACACTGCCTGTAACGTTGCAGAATGTCCGATACCAGTCCAGAGACATCCTGCTTGCTGCCGCGCGGGCAGAAAAAATGTTCCCTCTTTATTTTCACCGCGCTGGCAGAAAAATCCCTCACGCGGGGGTGTTTTCAGACAGGCCAGACACAGGTTGTCCCGGAGGTGATACAGCATTATGGTGCTTGCTGGACATGGCTGCATGAAGGAACACCTGAGTTCTTGTCAACACGGCGGCAGATATTGGGTCGTAGTAGGTGTCCAAGACTGGCCGGAGAGTCCAACCAGTTTCAACGGCAAAACATTGGAGCCTTGAGGACCGCCCATGAGGCTGGTGAAGTATGACTGTTTCAGTAACTAAAGAAAAGGGAAAACAAACCATACCAGTTTAAAACCAAACAAGTCGCGTAAGGCGAAAATACAACATTTAGTCAAGTAGCTGTCGAACTCACAGAATGAAACTGAACGCAATGCCATTTTTCAGCAAGACCGTATACTCGTAGCATCGTCAGTCCACCGCTCATGGCAAAGGCAGTGAAATTGACAAGAAGAGCGGGGTAGTAGTTGCGCTAAGAAGGATAGCACGCTTTTCTGTACCTCTCTTTGTTTTAACTTTCTGAGCGTGTTTTTAATCCAAACATATCATATCTATATGTTTTTGGAATCAGGAACCGACAAGGAATAAGATGAAAGTGTTTTTAAATTGATTTCGACAATTTAATTTTGATAATAATTTTTATATATTTAATTTCCAGAGCTTGTTTTTAATCCAAATATAACATATTTATATGTTTTTGGAATCAGAAAATGATGGAGAATAAGATGAACGTAAATTTGGATCGTTTTATAAATTTTTATTTTTTTTTTACAATTTTCAGATTTTTAATGACCAAAGTCATTAATTAATTTTTAAGCCACCAAGCTGAAATGCAATACCGAAGTCCGGGCTTCGTCGAAGATTACTTGACCAAAATTTCAACCAATTTGGTTGAAAAATGAGGGCGTGACAGTGCCGCCTCAACTTTCACGAAAAGCCGGATATGACGTCATCAAAGACATTTATCAAAAAATGAAAAAAACGTCTGAGGATTTCATACCCAGGAACTCTCATTTCAAATTTCATAAAGATCGGTCCAGTAGTTTAGTCTGAATCGCTCTACACACACACACAGACACACACATACACACGCACACACACACACACGCACGCACGCACGCACATACACCACGACCCTCGTCTCGATTCCCCCCTCTACGTTAAAACATTTAGTCAAAACTTGACTAAATGTAAAAATAGTGCTGATGACGATTTTTGATCTTTGAATTTCGATTTTGTAAATTTGATTTTTCGAAAAAGGAATGAGGTGCTAGGGGGTTTTGAGGGAGGGTGGGTGATGGTCTTGGCCGTAAAGCAGAGGGGAGAAACGGTTGGTGACCGAGGTCCGTGCGAGGCAAGAAGAAGGCAGGCAGAGAGCTGAGCAAAACCTGTCAAACGAGGTCAACCTACAGGGTCTCGGCTGGACACACACGCAGGGCGCCCCGGGGGAGGGGTGGTCACAGGCCCTTCAACCTTACCTCAACCCCCCCCCCCCCCTCCTTTCGTCTCCAGCCCCCTCCCTTTCCCAGCCTCGGCGTCTCACACAGGGGGAACAGGGGCGTCCAAACAGCGCGACACACAGCATCAGGCACGTTGCCACGCCGGTCATGCCGTTTTCTCGGTTTAACACCCCCCTTTACCTCTCCCTTGTCGCCCTTTTTTGTGCAGTCTCCCTGCAGCCGTCTCTGCCCTGTTTAACACAACCACACTGACAAGCGGACAGACACGTAGACAGACACGCACACGGACGGATTGGTAAGCAGATTCAAGGTCCTGTCACACCTCCCTCCGCACCCCCCCCTCTCCGTACCATCACGAACGCCAGAGTGACCCTTTTCCGTGAGTGTGTATACATAGTTGGCATGCAAACATTAACCAACGAAAAGACAAGCATGCAGGTGGGCGAGCATGCAAAACGACAAAACAAAACTGAACTGAACTGAACTTTATTTTACAGAGAATCCGAGAGAAAGAACTAGTGGTCAACACACGGTCAGAGGCCAGACAGAAAGTGCACACAAGCTGACCAGCGCTAACGACGACAAGCTGATCATGCAACTAGAACTACAAGTCAGTCAAGCCCGCGCAGAGAGTATACTTATTATATACGCATGTATGGCTTACACAAGTACAAGATGGTTTCAATGGGATGCTGAGCCGACGGCAGAGAGCTGTCTGTATGATCCAACTTCCTTGGTGGAAACCAAAAGTGACAAGATTCATGGGTAAGTTAGGCCTGATTAGTACTTCTGAGTGGCCAGCTAGACAGGTTGCGTAATCTCCTTTGACCAGCCAGCCTCAGGCCAAGATTCTCTAAGTTGGAACCGGTCTCAGACCTGGGACTAATTAAGCATACAGGTTCCTCGGTGCCATGAGCGTAACCATGCTGTGTGGCCACACCATCCCATGCACACTAAATAACGGTTTCTGGGTCGACTGTATTTCATAGCCACCACCCCACCAATGACGTCTAACAGATTCGGATGACCTCCTCAAGGTTTTTCTATGTGACTTAGAATTGCTTCTGAACACTGGACCCGCTCACGAGGAAAGGCGTTATCAAGCTCAGCCATAATTATCCAGATGACCGCCCCACCAGGAAATCTAATAGTTTCGGATGGCCTCCTCAAAGTTTTTGTCAGAAACACACAGAAATGAAGAGGGTGACAACATTTTGGACAAATTGCCAGAGTATGCACTGTAGGTTTTGCACGTTATATTCTTGTACGATTGTAGATATCATTAGTGCTCAATCGTTTGACGTGAATGCATACATAGTGCGGTATTGACATGGAGTTAAGACTGGTTTTAATTGGGCGAAGTCGTACTTCTCGAAGCTCGCTGCACGAAGCTTTGTTACTGAATTTTTGGTAAAAAGACTTCGCGAAGTCAACTTCGGGCTCAGTGAAGGAAGGCCTTTAGAATAGTTTCTGGCCACGACCCCTACTTGTAAGACAGGTTCCCCTGTGTTACTAAGCCGGACCATTTGCGGGGGACCACCCCGGCAGGCAAAGGGTCGTGCAGAATGGCGGGGAAACGAGTGTCCACCAGGGGAATGTTGGCCACCCACACCCCACTGGTCACACGTTCTGTCTTCACCGCTCGCTGGGTTACGGCTTAATCTGGCTTACTCGTAATATGACGAGATATACACACGACAATGACGCCCTTTGAACTTAGAGATAGTGTTTGCCAAGAATTCACAAAGGGTTTTTGGCTCACGTAAGTGTAGCCTATGCGATCGTAACTTTGTCTGTCTGTGCGTGCGTATGTGCGTGCGTGTGTATGTCTGTGGTAGAAACTTTAACATTTCGTCATTTGAAGACGTCACATTATGACGTAAGAGGGTTAGACGTCACGCGAAGGAATTACTGATAGTCTCGGTCATTGTTATTTTGAGCGGGCCGAGACTAGTTGGCAGTCGTGTCCCTGCATGTAGGCTACATGCAGACAGACAGATCTAGATCTAGTGTCTCGCTTTCTTGCGCAGTGTCACCTAAGCTTACTGTGTGTGTGTGTGTGTGTGTGTGTGTGTGTGTGTGTGTGTGTGTGTGTGTGTGTGTGTGTGTGTGTGTGTGTGTGTGTGTGTGTGTGTGTATGTGTGACGGAGTGATTGAGTTTGTGTTACTGTTTGTCGATTTCTTACGTGAGCCTTAAAGGCTTCGCCTCTTGTTTTGTTGTTATCAGTGACAGTTTAACAGGAAGACAAGAAATCTAAGCATTGAGCTAGGTTCTTTTTCTGTTGATTGTCTTATAACTATTTGTTTGTCGGGCCTTTTTAGATAAGGTCACGTACTAGACCCTTTATTGTTCTCCATGATAAATCCTTCAATTATCAACCTCCTTTGTTTTTTGTGTGAGATAAATCAACAAAGAATTTCAACAAAGAGTAATCGGTTTACTTTCAGCTCATGACCAACGACCTTTTGGTGTCACAGGAGTTGACGCAAGGGTGGATAATCATCAACATCGAGGACAATCCAAAGAAAAGAAATCAGATATGTATACAAAACACCATTTTTACAAAAAAGAAAACATACCAGCAACCAGTTTCAGTAAATTCTTTATCAAATTTTGGTCAGACAGTCGCTGGCTTCATCAGGATGGTAAGGATAAGTTAGGAATGATGGCACGCGATGTATAATAAAAAAAATAATTTAAAAAAACCACGATTTTTGTCCGGAACAAACATTACACTATGATTAAGAGTCGTATTTGTGCAAAATAAGGGTTGGGTGACTGGGAGTGTTGCTCAGAGTATTGTCATCACGACTCACCACTCCACACCCTTGGTCAAGCCTCGATCTCCGTGTGTGTCCACCACTCCAGCCGTTCACTGCTAGGGACCCTGGTCACTGCTTATGGAATGCACAACTTTTCGTGGGAATTGAACACGTTCAATGAATGTTTGCTGTCTAATACTGACATACGCTGTATTCGAACTTAATGGCTCTATCATACACCTGTATATGCATGGGTACAGACTTGGTTATTGGGCGTGGGGCGTGGGGCGTGGGGCGTGTATGTCCAATAAAGACGTGTCAAATAAAGGTTCCCTGTGCAATGCTTCACCCCATGAAGCATCCTGCCAGTGGCCGTTATTTATTATCAATGCGATTAAATGGTACAATATTACTAAGCTCTTATCATCATCGGTTAGATAAATTGAATACGTTTTCCGTTTTAGGAGCACAAGGTCATATAATGCCCAAACCCATTGCAAAAAATAGAAAATCAAATTTTGTGTAAAATAAATACATACGCACGCACGCTAGCACACACACACACACGCACGCACACACGCACGCACGTGAGCACGCGCACACACACACACACACACACACACACACACACGCACGCACACAAACACATGTACACACACACGAGCCGACCGGGAAAATACCGCTATAGTAAGTATGTTTTTTTCTTTTCAAAGCACATGTCACAGAAGTAAACCATTAAGAGGGTGTAACCAGTTTGACAAATTGCAATAGTATAGTATGTAGGTTATATACACATATTTTTGAACGATTGTAGCATTAGTGCTCAATCATTTGACGTGAATGCAAATAGTGCGGTATTGACAAGGACAAATGAGTCTACTTTTACTTAGCTTAATCCGAGAGGTCTTTCATGCAATTGATTGAAGGACTGGAGAAAGTTTACTTTCGCACGGCCTCTTGTGTTGGACGCAACTAAGTCAATCCATAGACCATTAATTTATCCTGGACCGCCAACTAGCTCTCTCTCCGCTCTTTCTCTCTATTACGAGGTAGCGGCCCCTCGCATTTAGGAACGAAGAGAGGTACAGAAAAGCGTGCTATCCTTCTCAGCGCAACTACTACCCCGCTCTTCTTGGCCTTTCAGAAATCAGGGGGATGTCATATCCGGTGTCGATTGTAAACATGGACGAAGTTGCCGAGGTAAGTTCTGAAAATGCTAAAATAAACTCAGCTAAAGTGCATATGGAACATGTTTTTCGATGAGTATTGTTAAGTTTAGTTTGGAGTTTTGGAAAATCCAGTTCATTGTCACCTCCCATTGTCACAAATAACTGGAGCGTGCTTTCTTTTCACCGTCTTTCAAACCGGACGCTAAGCGCCCCTGTGAAAGTCGAGCGTCGTAACCTCGAAGGGTCACGTGACGAGTTGGCGGTCCAGGCTATTTGGTCTATGGTCAATCATAACTGTGGTATCAGTAAGTGTATTCCTCCGTCGGGCCAGCCGAACGAAATTTAAAGTACCTATTGGTGAATGTGGTAAGTAAAGGGAGGAAATATAACAACTTTTTGTGTGTAGATGCGTACGCATAATAGAATAATACAAACAAGAAAGGTAGGTTGTTGGAACGTTTGTTATTGACAAAACAATACGTTACGTTCACAAATATATCTTCTTCTTCTTCTTCTTCTTCTTCTTCTTCTTCTTCTTCTTCTTCTTCTTCTTCTTCTTCTTCTTCTTCTTCTTCTTCGTCCGATACAAATATATCGACTCAACGGTCTTCCCAGTGCACAAACAATGAGTAACGAGAACTTAGCTTGATCCAATGTGTCGGTCGCTTGTTGGGAAAGTCCCAAGCGAATCATGATCTTATTTTTGGGGATTTATTTAATGTACGCATAATGCATGGGTTTCTGTTTAATCTTGGTTTCGAAGTCATGCGTGTCCGATTCTGATAGAGAATATAAAGACTTCTTCTTCTTCTTCTTCTGCGTTCGTGGGCTGAAACTCCCACGTACACTCGTGTTTTGCACGAGTGGAATTTTACGTGTATGACCGTTTTTACCCCGCCATTTAGGCAGCCATACGCCGCTTTCGGAGGAAGCATGCTGGGTATTTTCGTGTTGCTATAACCCACCGAACTCTGACATGGACTACAGGATCTTTTCCGTGCGCACTTGGTCTTGTGCTTGCGTGTACACACGGGGGTGTTTGGACACCGAGGAGAGTCTGCACACAAAGTTGACTCTGAGAAATAAATCTCTCGCCGAACGTGGGGACGAACTCACGCTGACAGCGGCCAACTGGATACAAATCCAGCGCGCTATCGACTGAGCTACATCCCCGCCCTATATACAGACTGATGAGTTATTATAGTTTGTGGAAACACTCTTCGCATTCGGATCAAAGATTTCTTTTACAGGGGTCACGTGACCGCCGCCCAAATAAGGGTACCCCCAAAATCGAGGTACCAATTAAGAAATCGACGAACATTGAGAATAGGCACAACTTGGCAACTTTTACATACAAGGAGAAAGCACAATAATTTATATTATCAGGAGTTGTTGTTTTGTTCAGCTATCTTGCAAATTGACGTAAAATGGGTGCGATATTTGTTATGCCGAGTTTATTATATTACTTAGGGCCCCCACCTCCCTCCTCGAGCAGCCATTTACTTCCCACATCCACCCTGTCCTAATACGTCTTCTTATCAATCAATCAATCAATCAATATGAGGCTTATATCGCGCGTATTCCGTAAGCGCAGGGATTTTTTTATTTTTTTTAATTTTTTTTTAATCACCGAGCTTTGACCCAGAAACCTTGCACGGAGTGAATAGAAAGACTGTTCTTCTTTCTTTTTGTGCTTTCCTGCTTACCTTGTGTTTTTCTTTCCTTCGTTCTTTTAAGTTTTGTATATGAAAACAATGTTTGCCAGACTGAACGAACACCCGGTGCATGCAGCAGAATTCATTTTCTTGTATGCAGAAATCTTCTTCCAGTAGGTCCTGTTTGCATGATGTCTCCAAACTTGGCCCTGTTATTTTAGTGTCCTCTTTTCAAAACACAGTAAGCTTGGCTTGTCCGGCGAAGGAACGAGAACCACAAAGGCAACGAAAACAAAAAAACAAGACCACAATCCTAGCCCTAAGGATCAAGAGATTGTCTTCTGTTTAATTTTTCCCTGCACCATCTCCCCGCATACCGCAATGTGTTTTTGAAAGATCAAGTGATTGTGTGGAACAATATTTGAACGTCAAACAAGCAAGTGTGTCACAAAGACGAGAAAATATTGGATTTAGAGCGTAGTGTAAAGTTATGCAAGTTTATGAATCATATAACGTGAATAAAGTGAACTGGCAACTTTTCTACTCCTCTGGTCTTCTTCTTCTTCTGCGTTCGACCATAGACCTATATTAAATATAGGTCCCTGGTTCGACTGACTGCACGATCAAAGTCTCTCTCCGAGGGATGCCGCAAAGCTGGCCGTGTACTCCTCTGGTCCTAGAAACATGTTTCTGACACAACTGCAATTCCAGTTTTAAAAGTAGTCAATATGATTATTTTATGGGTTCAAATTAAGAAGCTCTGTTTTGTCTTCTGCAGGCTATTGCGTGAATCATTTCCTCCGATGGTCCTCTGCAGAGAGAGACCCTCGGATGGGAGGGGGGTGGGAGAGATAGAAAGAGTGAGTGAGAGAGAGACGGAGAGAGAGAGAGAGAGGAGAGAGAGACACACAGACACAGACAGACAGACAGACAGACAGACAGACAGACAGACAGACGCAGAGAGACAGACAGACAGACAGACAGACAGACAGACAGACAGACAGACAGACAGACGCAGAGAGACAGATAGGCCTATTTATAGAGAAATAAAAAAATTAAAAACAATTCACCAATTAGTGAAGTACTGCAATAGTTTTGCAACCATTACACGACACATCAAAAATGCTGCCAATGGCTGCTGCTGCGCATCGTGACTTTATGATATAATCCTGCCATCGTTGACGACGACAGGCTACCACCATGGATTACTCAACGACTGACATGATGGGATCTTTGCCAGACATATATACAAGCCGCGTTTCATAAGACGAAAGTATACGTGTATCAGACGACCCAGAATCTTCCGCAGATTGTGTGTCACACTGCTTGGCATGATAAAGCTCCATGTATACCTTTCTTGTCATGTTACCCCCGAATGTCAACCTACACAGATCTGTCACGGCCTTTGCATGTGATAGCATCATCCTGCCACTTGAAAACATACCAAAATTCAACGGCTTAGTTACTTTCTGTGCAGAGTGAACACTTTTTGTTGAATTGATTTTGTAATTGACACCGGTGTCAACATACGAAATTAATTCAGCAAAACTCCTTCCACTCTGCGCAGACCGCAGGCAGGCCGTTGATTTATGGGATGTGTTTAAGTGGAAGGATGATGCTATCACATGCAAAGGCCGGGACAGATTTGTTCATGGTGGTACAAGAAAGTACTTTTTAAAAACGCAACTTTTTAACCTATTACCGACCACACCCCGTCACCCTCCAATCCCCCTCCCCCCATAACGCCCCCCCCCCTTTTTTAATATCGTATAAAAAATCATGTCCCAATATAGGTCCCTAGTTACCTGGGAGGACGTTAAGCCCCATACTCTCTCTCTTGTTCATGGTGCATGGTTTACATGATTGTTCACACGGAGAGGAATGTTCATTTGAATAGACACAAAAACAAAACAAGAAAATGTGCTTTAGTTAGTTAGTTAGTTTGTTAGTGAGTGAGTCAGTGAGTGAGTGAGTGAGTTAGCTAGTTAGTTAGTTAGTTAGATAGTTAGCTAGTTAGTTAACTAGTTAGTAAGTTAGTTAGTTAGTTAATTAGCTAGCTAGTTAGTTAGTAAGTTAGTTAGTTAACTAGTTAGTTAGTTAGCTAGTTAGCCAGTTAGTTAGCTAGCAAGTTAGTTAGTTAGCTAGTTAGTTAGTTAATTACCTAGTTATTTAGCTAGCTAGTTAGTTGGTTAGCTAGTTAGTTAGTTAGTTAGTTAGTTAGTTAGTTAGTTAGTTAGTTAGTTAGTTAGTTAGTTAGTTAGTTAGTTAGTTAGTTAGTTAGTTAGTTAGTTAGTTAGTTTTATCTCACTACAACCACTGTTTGAACTTTTTTTCTGAAGGTCTACCAATGCTAACTTTTTTTAATCTTCACTCGTGCAAAAATGTCCTTGTGGTTTTTGCTTGAACAAGTATTTGGTGTGCAAATATTTCTTTGCACCAAAGTTTCCAAACTGCCTTTCGAGTAAAACATCGTAACGATGCCAACTTCATTTGAAAAGAACATTATAGTTTAAACTAACTCTCTGCTTCTCTGAATGGTTGTTTTACTTTTGGAAATGTCAGTCTTACAACTGTTTGCCCTTCTTTTTCTGTTTCCAAAAGTATCCCAAACCGTGCATGGTTTGATGACAAGGAGTACCCATTCAAATGAGCTTTCTGAAGAAAGTTCGGATCGACGCCAACTTCATTTGTAGAGCTTTTTTTTTTAAACTGCGCTCGTAGGTTTGTTTGACTTTAAAAAACAACCTTTTCTGGTTGCTTATCCTCCCTGTTCCAAGCAAAAGCCAGATTGCTTTGCCACTCACCGGCAACGGAATACGATTACTTGATGAATTCTGTGGATACAGCAACAGCAGCAGCAGCAGCAGATTGGTAGTTGTCAGCGTTTCTTTTCAATTCATTCATAGCCCTGGGGGGAGGAGAAAAACTCATTGAATTCTTCAACTATCCCAAAAATGTACATGAATGTTGACATGCACGGTCAAGGTCCCCATCCCACGAGAGCGTACTATGCAAAACCGGCTCCGATTCCTAGTTCGCATCCAAACACCCTGTCGCCCCCGCGTATGCGTGAACTGCACACCATTAGCATTAATTGACTTAAAAATACACCCATTTCCATGCGCTACGTTTGGTTTTCACTGTGGGCTTTGGGATTGACAAAGGCAAAAACTAACAGCCGTTCGCGAAAGGGATTGAATCAAAATTTGTTTAGCCTAATTTTTATCGCGTAATTGTGATAAAGCTGGGCGCCTCCATGTCGCCGGTTCTCTGAGGAATGAATTTAACCATGCTTTTTATATTTAGTCAAGTTTTGACTAAATATTTTAACATCGAGGGGGAATCGAAACGAGGGTCGTGGTGTATGTGCGTGTGTGCGTGTGTGCGTGTGTGCGTGTGTGTGTGTGTCTGTGTGTGTGTGTAGAGCGATTCAGACTAAACTACTGGACCGATCTTTATGAAATTTGACATGAGAGTTCCTGGGTATGAAATCCCCGAACGTTTTTTTCATTTTTTTGATAAATGTCTTTGATGACGTCATATCCGGCTTTTCCTGAAAGTTGAGGCGGCACTGTCACGCCCTCATTTTTCAACCAAATTGATTGAAATTTTGGTCAAGTAATCTTCGACGAAGCCCGGACTTTGGTATTGCATTTCAACTTGGTGGCTAAAAAATTAATTGATGACTTTGGTCATTAAAAATCTGAAAATTGTAAAAAAAAATAAAAATTTATAAAACGATCCAAATTTACGTTTATCTTATTCTCCATCATTTGCTGATTCCAAAAACATATAAATATGTTATATTCCGATTAAAAACAAACTCTGAAAATTAAATATATAAAAATTATTATCAAAATTAAATTGTGCAAATCAATTTAAAAACACTTTCATCTTATTCCTTGTCGGTTCCTGATTCCAAAAACATATAGATATGATATGTTTGGATTAAAAACACGCTCAGAAAGTTAAAAACAAAGATCGGTACAGAAAATCGTGCTATCCTTCTTAGCGCAACTACTACCCCGCTCTTCTTGTCAATTTCACTGCCTTTGCCATGAGCGGTGGACTGACGATGCTACGAGTATACGGTCTTGCTGAAAAATGGCAGCTACTTGACTAAATATTGTATTTTCGCCTTACGCGACTTGTTTATTTTCAAAAGGAAGATGGAGGATGACGGGGGGGAGGGGGGTGTGAGAATGGGGGGAGAAGGATGACTGAATGTCGTTGCCATAAAGGCCTTTCAAAATCAATTTGATTCATGAAAAAATGCAGGAAATAGGGACAGCATGTCCGAGATTAGTTTTTGATGTCTGTTTGCATGGACAATGATTTGTTTTTAAAGTGTGGTCATTTTTGTGCCTACAATTTTCAACGGTCTTGACAAAGTGTTTCTCCTAGAAACTGAAGAAGGCCTTTATCCGAAAACATGGCTGGGTGGCCGAGTGGTAACGCACTTGCGCTCGGAAGCGAGAGGTTGCGAGTTCGACCCTGGGTCAGGGCGTTAGCAATTTTCTCCCCCCTTTCCTAACCTTGGTGGTGGGTTCAAGTGCTAGTCTTTTGGATAAGACGAAAAACCGAGGTCCCTTCGTGTACACTACATTGGGGTGTGCACGTTAAAGATCCCACGATTGACAAAAGGGTCTTTCCTGGCAAAATTGTATAGGCATAGATAAAAATGTCCACCAAAATACCCGTGTGACTTGGAATAATAGGCCGTGAAAAGTAGGATATGCGCCGAAATGGCTGCGATCTGCTGGCCGATGTGAATGCGTGATGTATTGTGTACAAAAATTCCATCTCACACGGCATAAATAAATCGCATAAAATAAAAAAATAAAAATAAATAAATCCCTGCGCTTAGAACTGTACCCACGGAATACGCGCGATATAAGCCTCATATTGATTGATTGATTGAAACATGTCCGGAAACACTAAGAGCCGTGACTAA
>NC_090256.1:23896349-23926879 GCF_037325665.1 Littorina saxatilis
CACCTTGCAGTGGAATCGAAATGATGTTTATGAAATCGGTAAACACGTGTTCCACATATATTTACCGACACATGTATACATACACGGTCCAGCGGGCGAGCATTGCTAAATTCCACCGACTTCAAAGACAAAGACAATCGGGTTCTGTTATACAGTATGCTAGTGACGGAACGTGCCCATGGCGGATTTTGACGTCACTGTGTTTGACGTAAACAGGTATCTCGTGCGTTCGTGACTACGCATCTTTATCAAACCGGGTCCGTGCGTGCTGCTGGTGAGGGAAGCGGGGATTTGAGGTGATGCAACACGCCTGGACGGGTTAATCAGTGATAAGATACATCAGAGAGTGCCGCGCATTGTAAAGTCATCACGCTGACACCTGATGAGGCTGATTGCATGGGGCCGGATGCTGCGAGGGATTAAGGTTAATGCACCCTGAACATCATCATGTGGTACGTGTCAAAGACTACGGGTAATGGGGGATAGGATTTGGGGGTGAGGGTGAATGTGGTTTCGGGTGGAGGTTGGGGGGGAGGGGGGGAGGGGATCACGTTTGTATGTGGGAGTGTGTGTGTGTGTGCATGTGTGTATGCCAGTGTGTGTGTAGCCTATATATACGTGTGTGTGTGTGTTTGTGTGTGTGTCCGCGTGTGTGTGCGTGCGTGCGCACCCTAAATATTTTTTTTAATTTTTTTTTATTATTCTCTTTATTTATATAGCGCCTTATCCGAAGTTCAAAGCGCTTTATGCCGTGTGAGATGGAATTGTTTACACAATATATCACGCATTCACATCGACCAGCAAACCTCAAGCCTGTTAGGCGAATGTTCACATTTCGCGGCCTTTATTCCAAGTCACACGGGTATTTGATGGACATTTTTATCTATGCCTTTACAATTTTGCCAGGAAAGACCCTTTTGTCAATCGTGGGATCTTTAACGTGCACACCCCAATATAGTGTACACGAAGGGACCTCGGTTTTTCGTCTCATCCGAAAGACTAGCACTTGAACCCACCATCTAGGTTAGGAAAGGGGGGAGAAAATAGCGGCCCGACCCAGGGTCGAACACGCAACCTCTCGATTCCGAGCGCAAGTGCGTTACCACTCGGCCACCCAGTCCTTATGAGGCACGTTAGTGTCAAAGATTCAGTGGGGGTGGGAGTGAAAGTTGGTGTTTTGGTGGGGCCGGGAAAGGGTTTACACTGTGTGTGTGTGTGTGTGTGTGTGTGTGTGTGTGTGTGTGTGTGCTCGTGTGTGTGTGTTTTTGTAAGTGTATGTGTGTGTGTGTTTGTGTGTGTGTGTGTTTGTGTGTGCTCGTGTGTGTGTGTGTGTGTGTTTGTGTGTGTCTGTGTGTCTGTGTGTCTGTGTGCATGTCTGTATGTATGTGTGCGTCTAAATCGCTCTATGTGTTAAAAAACAAGGGGTCGAAAGTGGTGTCAGCTATTATACACAGGGTTGGCCTGGTTGAAAGTGGAAAGCCGTATCAAAGAAAGGGAGACAGAATCATCCTCGATCTTCTCAATTTCACCTCAACGATTCTATTTCGTACTGCCCCGTCTTATCACGGGGAATCTCTCTCTCTCGAGTCTCACCCACGCTTCAAGAAGATGCACTTTCACTCAACATGCAAAACCCACCCTTCCAGATGCACACTTAAACAACATGCAAGTAAAATACCACCACAACGGTATCTACTTCATCCAGCGTTATTCTAAGCCCTCCTTCTTCACCCCATCGTTCTATACCTGTATAAGAGGTCTACTCCGTAAGGCTCAGTAGCTTTCAACGTAAAGACTGCGCAGTAGTCTTTTTACTGAAAATTCAGTGCTATAGCTTCGTGCAGCAAACTCTGCGAAGTATACGTCGTGCAGTCGACTTCGCCCAATTCTTCTTCTTCTTCTTCTTCGTACGACGGTTGTGTCAGACTCGGAATCTGGAGGATGCCATGAACATGGACGTTGACTTCGCCCAATTAATTTATTTATTTTATTTTATTTTTATTTTTTATTAGTGAGTATTTCTACGCACATACCCTCTCCTATTTGGGGAGGCTCATGGCGTTTACAATATGCCGTGTGAGATGGAATTTTTTACACATTATATCACGCATTCACATCGGCCAGTAAATCTCAAGCGTGTTAGGCGAGTATATACTTTTCACGGCCTATTATTCCAAGTCACACGGGTATTTGGTGGACATTTTTATATATGTCTATACAATTTTGCCAGGAAAGACCCTTTTGTCAATCGTGGGATCTTTAACGTGCACACCCCAATGTAGTGTACACGGGACCTCGGTTTTTCGTCTCATCCGAAAGACTAGCACTTGAACCCACCACCTAGGTTAGGAAAGGGGGGAGAAAATAGCGGCCCGACCCAGGGTCGAACACGCAACCTCTCGATTCCGAGCGCAAGTGCGTTACCACTCGGCCACCCAGATAATGACAGGCTTCAGGGGAGGACGCGTAATATGAGCCAATGTTTGTTGTATGCTAATGACTAGCTTGTTTTCTCGCCAAGATGTTCCATTTTGTGCCTGGTGCTTGTTGTCTGTTCACAGTCAAACTGTCAGCCCACTTGGAGTTAATCGTCCCCCAACACGGAGTATGGCTGCAGTGGGGGGGGGGGGGGGCAAGAAACAGTTTGTTTGTTTGTTTATTTGTTGCTTAACGTCCAGCCGACTACGCAGAGCCATATCAGGACGAGGAAGGGGGGATGAAGGGGGCCACTTGTCAAGCGATTCCTGTTTACAAATGCACTAACCCATTACTTGTGTCCCAGCAGGCTTTAGTAAAACTAAATTAATACCTACTGGAAGATTACCAGTTTCCAGTATGTTAAAATAGGCTTAACCTATCTACTGCTGGACTTACATCAGAACACTAACAGATTAAACTATACATGAATCGCGAGACAAGCGGCAAGAGAAGAGATGTTTGGAAAAAATACAGGTGAATGAGCAAGAAGGCAGAAAAAAGAAAAGAATTCATGAAGAAAAAGAGAGCATGACAGGAAAGAGGAACCAAAAATCTACCTAACAGCAAACTAGAAAGCTCCTGCGGTTCCAAAAACAGGAGGGGCCTTTAATTTCATAACCGCAGTGCCCCACTGCGGGACCAAAAAACAGTCATATATGTAAAATGCCACTCATGCAAAACACGCGTGTACGTGGAAGTTGCAGCCCATGGACGCAGAAGAAGACGAGAAGCTAATTAGCTGCGCTAGACTCTCACTCATAATTATTAAAAAAAATAGATAAATAAAATTCAAAAAACTTTTTTGTTGTTGCTACTACTGATCTACCGCATTGTGTGGTGATAGCCAGAACCCGTTGTCTAGTCCTGGAGAAAAGCAGGAAGGTTCTCTTTTTCTATCCTTCTCATTTCTTGGTGTATCTGGAGCGGCCAGGGACAAAACAGCACTGTGCGGACTGGAGAAGCGATCAGTCGCGCATGACCTGGTTGCACGAGCAGGCAAGCAGACTATAGATAAACATCCGTCGTCACACCCTTCCCCTGTACCCGGCTACTGGGGCGAGGCGCGCGACCCCTAGCACTCAGCGTCACGGGTCGGCGACACCGTGACACGCGGCAAGCATTGTACCTTAGGTTTTCTGCCTGTCTCCCCCTCATTACGCCGTGTTTTACGAGGTAGGCGCTCGTGAGATTGTTGCGTGGATAATGCGCTAAATATAACACAGGTTTTTTTATTTTTTACCTCCATCAGCATGCAGTGGTACCAAATAATACATTCCAGCTTAGAAGATCTTCGGTGGTACAGTCCGTCGTTCGAGACTCGGTGCTGGTTTGGGCGAGATTGCATTTTCTGTGTGCGATGTATTTTGTTTTGTTTCATTAAATGTTTTTTAATACTCCCTCGGTATGCTCCCTTGATTTTCACAAAACTTTGATTAGATTGCAATATCGTGACAAATATACAAATGTGCTATTTGGATCTGAAGTCAAGTATATTAATTTTGTACTTCCTCGAGCATATAGTTGTACTCCCTCCAGCTAGTTGTACTCCCTCCAGCATATGTATACTCCCTCTGGCATATATTTGTACTCCCTCAAGCATATTTGTAGTCCCTCAAGCATATTAATTTTGTACTCCCTTCACCGACCTCTCATTCTGTCGAAATCCTGTGGAATGTATATCGCTTACTGCATAACGAAGCTTGACGGTCGGGAGAGGCGTATAATATTATATTCGACAACGGAACAACTGAGTCTGTCATGCATCGTTGTGTATACCTTTCCCTCTGTCCACATGTTCAGCTGTTAATACCTGTGAAGATTTGTGAACACTGCTTACCACTTAGTCGTGTTTAAACCATTGCGAATGTGTTTTGATCAATATTACAAGAGGGCATGCATAAGGCGTATACAGTTAAGAAACAAGTCTGTGTGTCTTTGAAGGCTACATGTACAACTTTCCCCCTAAGCGTCTGTGTGTTCAACCTTTTGACGCCTGACGAGACATTTGAACTAATTTAACTCTTATAACGCACACAATTGTATGTCTCATCATAAAAGAGAGCATGGCAAATTCAATTCAAGCTCTGACTTGGAAGCGCACCAAACATTTTGCCGCCATTACGTAGCCAGCAGCTACTCTAGTACTTATCTTTAAAACAACACAAACTCGACCTACTTATGATAATTTTATCTCTGTCGCTGATAGACAAACATCGTCTTGTGTCCCCTGTCCACTACATCGGATACAAAGGTCAAGATGACCTGTCAGCAATCTTGAGATGACTCTCCCTTTCTCCTCTTCTTCCTCTAACGTTATCTCCCTTGTCTGTCAAAGTTCTCGCCATTTCTCTCGAGAAGCGATGACCTGACTGCGGTATGTCCATTTCGCGAAAAGATGAGTAAATAGTTTACTATGTTAACGTTAGTTTACATGCATACAACTTTAAAGGGATATACTATTGATCAGATCGTTTTGAAGAAGTTTTGAAGAAGTTTCTGGCGAATTTGATTTGTTTGAAGAATCTGGGGATTCCACTATTCCGTTATTCTAGATGCATACGATTCGCTTGAAAACGCACCACAAGTATAGCAATTAGTTAAAACAAAGTGAGTGAATGAGCTTCTAGGCTCTGCTTCCCTCCGGTGTTGAACACAAAAACAGTCAAGAGGTAGCGCCCTCAGTATCACGCAGCGGCCAAAGTACATAACAGCAACACGTCACACACACGCCATCTTGCATCAAGGGAAGTATCCCGACACAACCCTCAAAAAGAGTGCCTTTTCTTTGCCTACTGTATGACATTTAATTAAGGTTTCAATGCACAAACTTTTTGCAAAGGGAAGGCAGTCCTCCTAGATCCTGTGCAGTAGCATTATTAGTAACGCAGAATCTTATAATAGAACTTTGGATGCAATCTGGCCTTTTTTCTAAGATATTATCCCTTTGCACAATTTGTCCAAAAGGCAGATGCACCAACATTTAAATTCATAATATACAGAATAGATTCATAGTGCACCACTACTTTTTCTTGTTCTGATCATTCTGCTGTTCTCACCTCTCTCTGAGCACACTCTCTTTCTCTGTCTCTCTCTGTCTGTCTCTCTGTCTCTCTGTCTGTCTGTCTGTCTCTCTCTCTGTTTCTCTGTCTGTCTCTCTGTCTCTGTCTCTGTCTTTCTCTCTCTGTTTCTCTGTCTGTCTCTCTGTCTCTGTCTCTGTCTCTCTCTCTCTCTCTCTCTCTCTTTTTCTCTCTCTCTCTCTCGCTCTCCACAAGTGTAAAATCATATCTTGTGCGTGTCATGTATGCGTGTGTGTCTGTGTGCGTATGTGCGAGCGCGCGCGCGCGTGTGTATGTGTGTGTGTGCGTTCGTGCGTGCGTGTGTGTGTATGTGCGTGCGTGCGAGCGAGCGTGCGTGTATGTGTGTGTGCCGTGCGTGCGTGTATGTGTACGAGTGTTGACGGCGCACCGAGTGTATAACTGTGTCAAATAAAGCTCAGGTTATCTTTGTCCTCCCACCTCATCTTTCACGCCTTTCTCTCTCCCAATTTCTAAAACTGTGAGATAAAGTAAACTCCCCTCTCACGTATGCTGCGGCTTTTTGAACTGCGAAAGGGCGGGGTGTGGCTCAGCGGGGTCATCAAAAGCCACGCTTGTCCAAGCACGGGGTTCGAGTCCAGAAGACACGCCGCCATTACAACAGCAGTGGGTGATGTTTTCACTCATAACACGAGGGGACGGGCGCTATAGAAGCTGTACAAATACTCCCCTACACCTGCCCCTATAGTCTCCTCCCTTCTCCCTTCTCAGTCTCCCGCCTCCCGGCGTCTCCTTTCTGTCCCTTCTGCTCCCTGTCCTTCCGTTGGCTGCCTTTGATGTCGCTACATGCAGTCTCGTGCTACAAGTGTCAGCCTGCGTGGAAGGTGGGTTCTGGGCAAACAACCTTCTGATGAAAGGGGGGTGCATGTGTACAGGTATGGAGGTAGCGCTGCATCCCACAACAAGGGTCTGTCTGTCAGTCTGTCGGTCTGTCGGTCTGTCTGTCTGTCGGTCTGTCTGTGTGTCTGTCTGTCTGTCGGTCGTTCTGTCTGCCCAATTCCCCCCCCCCCCCCCGCCTGTCTGTACCCCGTGTCTTTATCTCTCCTCCTGTCTGTTTGTCCGTCCGTCCGTCTGTCTGTCAAACAGTTGGTCTGTTCGATGTCTGTCTGCATGCATGTGTGTGTGTGCATCTGTGGTTTGGGCATTCAAGGCAGGATCATGCAGCTGGTGATTTATACCAGTATGTGTGTCGGCTGAAAATGCAAGGAGCTCCCATTGCATGCAGGTTTTTTTGGTCTTTGTGTTTTTGTCAGTCGACGACGCGAAGTGTACTGCGCGAAGCTGGTCGCACAAAGCTTAAGCACTGAGTTTTCAGTAAAAAGACTTCGCGAAGTCTTACCAAAGTCGACTTCGTGCTGAATGAAGGACCGCCTTCAGTCACTGTTCTTACAGTGCGTGTCAGTATGAGTGTTTATCAAACAGTTCCGACTGTTTCTTCTTACCTGTACATACCTTTCTCTATACCAAGTGGCGTCCCATTTTCACGCTGGTGTGTGCCGGAAAATCAGCCGAGAACATGTGTGAGCATACTCTCCATCCTGGACCACCCAGACCCTGTGGTGTATGTGTGTAGCATACAGATCGTTTATTTAGGGTTAGGCAGCACTAATTCGGCTAAATTCGGGGCCGTGTTGCAAAACATACCCTTTCCAACAATTCCATTCATTCCTGTCGCGACACTAGAACAATATACGAACACACGTCATGGCAGATGTGAGGTGGTCGGTATGCGGTAAGCGAGCAAACCGGCGCACAGAAAGAGACACTGACACCGACACAGACAGAAACAGACAGACAGACGGACAGACAGAGAGACAGACACAGACACACACACACACACACACACACACACACACACACACACACACGCACACACACACGCAAGCACACGCACACACAGTCATACACACACGCACGCACACACACACACACACACACACACACACACACACACGCAGACGCACACACAGGAAATAACAAGACGAGTGCATGCTCTTTTGACGTCATTTCCAAACTCATCCAATATTATGTCTGAAAAAAAGAAATGTATATAATTTCAAGATCTTTTTCAACAAAGGTGCTCTCTCTCTGTCTCTCTCTGTCTCTCTCTGTCACTCTCTGTCTCTCTCTCTGTCTCTCTGTCTCTCTCTCTCTCTCTGTCTCTCTCTCTCTCTCTCTCTCTCTCTCTCTCTCTCTCTCTCTCTCTCTCTCTCTCTCTCTCTCCTGTCAATCAAACAGAAAATTCTAAGTGCAGAAACGGAAGACCAACAAAGACTCACATTTATTTACCTTTCTTCGCCTCCAACCAAAGAAATGATTTGCAGAAATACGGATGATTTCCGCAAACAAAGATCAACACAATTCTGCATGCCGCGCAAGGCTTGATAAAGCTCTTCTTCATTAGCCTTTTTTTTAAGACTACTAAGCTCAAGCTGCTTTTGAAGACAAAATGGAAAACAAAACACATCCACTTTTTACTAAGGACTGCACAATTGATTGGTCTCTTTATTCACAGTTATATAACAACGGACCCGGACCACATTTCTTGTCTCTAAAGTATGATAATCATTGTGCGAAGCTTTGGCAATGAATTAGTTCGACCAAAAAAAATTAAATAAGTCATCGCGAAGACAGCTTAGGTTCAATTGAGGACGGCCTAAACAGAACGATGAAAGTGCACGCTTTTAATGAGGAGTATAGCGGGTGCAACTGTATTCTTACGCATCTGATTGATTACGAATCTGCACGTCTTATAGTACAAAAAAGATATTATCACAAAACCATGCGTATTGACACACTTTTGAAAAAAAAAGTAGTTTTTTTTTTATATGGGACAATACGAATACTTTATTATCTCATACATATATGGGACAGGGGAATGATGCATCTTTGTCTTAAAGTTCAATGATATATCAAAACCACCTGCCCTGTTTTCCAGTTCAAAGGAATCTGTTTGTCTCTGGAACTGTGTCCGCAGGCGAGAGAATCGATACGAGTGTGATTTCTCATCGTCTTTGCTTTTGTGTTGCTTATTGTGTGGAAACAGCCAGAAAGAAACCTCTAGAGCAAGACGTTGTAGCTATAGCAGGCGGACGGTGTGCATGTTTAAGCAGCTGAAGTAACCGACGGGGGAAAACTAGTTACATAAATTCAAAGAAGCCACAGTGACAAAAAAGTCATGTGAGTTATTTTTTTTTATACCACCCCCTCTCTCTGTCTTTCTCTCTTTCTCTGTGTCGCTCTGTCCCTCCCCCCAAACCGCCACACCACCACACCACCACGTCCGTACTCCATATACTTAACTTACTCTCTCTTTTCCAATCCGAATCAACGTTCTCCCAATCCACCCTTTCCACCCCGCATGCCCCCCGCCACCCTCCCCCCTCTGTCACCTGCATGCCCCCCCTCCCCCGCCCCATTCCATCCCTAACCTTCTTCTTCCCCGTCAGGCATACAACAAAAATCAAACCACACACACACACACAATCAACACAGATTCGACCCCTACTCTTATCCTCCGTCAGCATAAAAAAATGAAACCAACACACACACACAAAACCCACAGATTCAACCCTGCCGAACACAGACTCAAAACAGCCTAAGACACCTGAGCGAAATTTTCGCTCGCGTAGCCCGAATAATTCTCCATCCCCAAATGTGACGGGCGGATAGGAAATTCGCGCGTCTGTTTCAAATCCAGGTGAACTTTACCCAAGGAGGCTGGCACGGACCTTACAGAAGCAAGAGAGAGAGAGAAGCAATCCGGAGGAAGACCCCCGAGGCCAGATCCTCCCCGGGTGACACTATCATGAGACGTTGACATCATGCTGCTCGATCGGCGCGGGTGGACTTTCACCTGGGTGATCTATGTGGGAGGGAAGGGGAGGGAGAGAGTGTAAAAGAGTGGGAGGAATGAAGGATACACGGAAATCGGGAGAGAGAGAGCTATATGGAGGCAGAGGGATAGATAGAGAGAATAGGAGAAAAAGTCACAGAGAGTTGTGGGAGAGAGGGTTAAGAGAAGAGTAGGAGAGAAAGATCGATAAAGAGAGAGAGAGAGGGCCAGAAGATAGAAAAAGGGGGAGACAGAAAGAGGGATGCAGAGATGAATAAAGAGAGAGAGAGAGAGAGAGAGAGAGAGAGAGAGAGAGAGAGAGCTAGCGATAGAGATAAATAGAGAGAAGGACGGAGAGAAATATATATAGAAGGAGGGATAGGTAGGGGGATATTTAGAGAAAAGGAGAGTTCGAGAGAGATCGGGATAGAGAGTCGTGCAAATAAAGAGAGGAGGAGAAAGACAAGGACAGAGACAAAGAGTGAGACAGAGAGAGAGACAAAGAGTGAGACAGAGAGAGAGACAAAGAGTGAGACAGAGAGAGAAGTAAAGAGCGACAGATAGAAGAACAAGGCGAGGGATAGAGAGAAGGAGAGAAAAAAGGGTTGGGGTATAAATAAAAATAACAAAGGACTATAGTAATAGTGAGATGATGTCGGATGTGTGTGTGTGTGTCGGTCTGTCTATCGGTCTGTCTGTCGGTCTGTCTGTCAGTCTGTCTGTCGGTCTGTCTGTCGGTCTGTCTTGTTACTTTAAAATCTTTGTGTTTCGCAGCGTTTTGATGTTTCAGTGCATGTTTGTCTGTGCATACGCGTCGGGTGATTGTGTATTACGTCCAGGTTCATACAGTATCTTACTGGCCCTCTGAAAGACACAATCTGCCGATACAGACTGAGTGAACAAGAAACTCAAACTGCATGATTTATTCAACGTCACAAGATATATATTGCATGTATGCATACAGGTATATAAAGAGGAAATCTCTCTCTCTCTCTCTCTCTCTCTCTCTCTCCCTCTCTCTCTCCCTCTCTCTCTCCCTCTCTCTCTCTCTCTCTCTCTCTCTCTCTCTCTCAATCTCTCTCTCTCACAATATCTCTCAATCTCTCTCTCTCTTTCAATCTCTCTCAAATCTCTCTCTCTCTTTCAATCTCTCTCAACCTCTCTCTCCCTCTCTCTCTCTCTCTCTCTCTCTCTCTCTCTCCCTCTCTCTCTCTCTCTCTCTCTCTCTCCCTCTCTCTCTCCCTCTCTCTCTCCCCAACCTCCGTCCCTCCCTGCATGCAGTTCATAGCACCCAACCCACGACAACAATCGGTATAGTCACACCTACGCGCTAAGAAGGAAGTTTCAATTAGTTTCCCACCTATGCGGTACGTAAGTTCAATATGTCTAGCACCACATAAGTCAAGCAGCAGGTGTTCCATTCGTGCCATTGTCCTGAAATCACACCCGCAGACCCGAGCTGTCAGCGGAAAAGCCCAAAACGATCCCACACTCTCAATACAACGTAAGGACTCCAGCGGCTTATAGGAACCTCCTGGCACACATCAGCAGACTCAACAAGTAAGGGCCTAATAGAACTATTCACAAAAATCATGAATGTAAAAAAAAATCTTCTTTCACACACAAAAAAACTCCTATCACAGGTTAAGAGACTTGGTGAGTATATTCTCAGTGCCGTGAAGAAAAAGAAATCAAACATCAAAGAGCTGGGCCAAGGTGACGCCATAGAAAGCAGACCTTGTCGCCATTGACGGCCAGGTATAGTGGATGGGACAAAAGGTGGTGTCGGTATTTTACACCTGCGGCTCTTTTCACTCTACGATTACCTCTTTCGCCGCCCCGTGCGATCACTGAATAAGGATATTGTTGCGAGTATGTCAGAACACGGCTCGTGGTGGGCTCCCACCTTAAAGCATTTATAATAGACCGTTTTCTTTGATGGGAATTATAATGGGCTGCCCCGCAGACCGAAACTCCTTCTCAACCAAACTTACGATATATACAATGTTTTTCTCTGTGTGAATATACACTGAATATTCCTGTGATTTTTTTCTCTCAAAAACAACACGCAAAATCATGCATGTTTTGTCTGTTCTACATTACTCTTTGGGTAAAGGACATGTTCCTCTAAGACCGTCACTAAACTAGGTGAATGTTATAAGCCCCAGAATAAATGGGCGAATCTTCACTGTCTGTTCTTTTCAGTCTTACATTTTCTGTGGGTAGGGGGGGGGGGGAGAGGGAACCGGAGCCCAGTGTGTTGTGTACTTTATTATACAAGTAGCGAAAACAGGAATGATATATGTTTGAGAGTGATGTAATATCTGTGAAAACGATCCAAAAGAACAATTTCTGTTTGTTTTACATTCAGATAATGAGTTGTACTGAATTGAATTGAATTGAATTGAATGAAGTCAAACAGGTCGAGTAAAGAAAGGCTTCGCGTGAATGAATCCAGTCTGGCATATCAAGCGTGCAAAGCACTTTTACGCCGTGAATTATTAACATTTTGAAAACAGAAAAATTAATTATCAACTATACGACTGTCATGGAGCGGGCAGCGGGTAATGAGTCCATGTCGCAGACAGGGATGACACACCACAACATTTAAAGTCGAAATGGAAAAGAAAGAAGGTGTTTGAAAAACTTTGAGGAAAAACAGATGAAACTGGAGTAAAAGAACGCACATGTAAGGTCTACTTCAGTTACAGCTATTTGGGGTTTTTCTCGAGAGAGCGAGACAAAGGGAGAGGGGATGAGAAAGAGAGAGAGAGAGAGAGAGAGAGAGAGAGAGAGAGAGAGAGAGAGAGAGAGAGAGAGAGAGAGAGAGAGAGAGAGAGAGAGAGAGAGAGAGAGAGAGATTGGATTGGATTGGATTGTTTACTCATTTAGGCCATAGCCCCTTATGAGGGGGGTGAACATATATACAATGACATAATGACATTTGCACACACATCAAATGAAATATATCATACACGAACTAAGACATTACATTTCAAATAAAATATATAAAATATATCGTAGGCGTACATGAACTAAGACATAAAAACACTACGTAGCCGAAATGCTTTGTACACATAAACTGACAACTTTCGAACAATACCTTCATTCACAGATGCCATAAGCATAGAAAACTTGTGTAAACTTGGTTTTCTATACAACTTAGCAGTCCTGAATAAACTGGCATCGCAAATCACGAAGTGCGGGGCAACAAAGCACAAAATAAAACTCATCTTCCTTACGTTCCCTGCACAATGGGCATAACAACATATCCGCATCGTATCTCTTATATCGATTAACGTGCACAAATAGTTCTGTTATTCCACCTCGGAATCTTGCCATAATAATTTTCAAATGCCTATCCATGTTCAATAATAAATAAGGTTTTACTGCGTGCACAGTGCAAAATGTCCTATATAACGCAAATCTATCACTGTTCTGAACATGAAAATTCCATTCCTGCCATCGACAATCAATCAATCTTTCTCTGAAATCTTTCAAAAAACGGTTCTCATCTTGCACTCCTTGATTCATCCATACAAACCCAAAACCATTCTGACATAATTTACAACGTACGCTAGACACCCAGATTCTTTTACCTCTTTCATCCAGTTCACGCAACATTTTATAGGCTTTATGTGGCAATCTATTTACGTCCATTCTTAACAACTTCAACCAATATTTAACACAACGTATTGCAGCATTCACATAAATGGGATACCTATTCATCTCGCCGTACACAAAATCGTTGGGTGTGCGTGATCCAACACCAAGAAATTTCTTTAGGGCAAATAAATGAACTTTTTCAGACTGTAATGCAGATTTCTCAAGACCCCACAGTTCAGCTCCATATATTGCAATTGGCAAAACCTGAGAATCAAATAATTTTAAATAAACTTTCAAATTATTATTACCAAGCTTGGACAAATTTTGTAATATACACAACAATGCGTTTTTCGCTTTGCTTGCAAGGTCACAACAAGTGGCGGTAAAGCTGAGTTTTGTGGAGAACAATATTCCTAAATACTTATAAACATTAAGCACTGGCATTATCTTTCCATCATACTTCCATTTCTCTCTTACACTCAAGTATCCACCCTTCCGAAAAACAACAATATTACTCTTATTCATATTTACTTTAAGGTGTACATTTGATGCTGCATGTTGCAAATTATTCAACTGCGTCTGTAGACCAACCACAGTCTCAGATAATAGAAGAACATCATCAGCCAATAATAAAATAAATAGCTCCATATAATCATTCAAAAACTGTGCACCATGTCTTCCTTTTTCAATAATTTCCAAAGCCAACTCGTTTATAAAGAGAGAAAACAAAAGAGGACTACAAACATCACCTTGTTTCACACCGTAGGTACACTTAATATAATCAGTCAAATGTACACCACATTTCACTCGGCATTTAACATGTTCATACATACTTTTAATGCAACGGAACAACTTTCCTTTTATGCCATTTTTCAACAAAATTGGCCACATCAGGTTACGATTGATAGAATCAAATGCTTTTTCAAAATCTATAAATGCCACATAGAGTTTACGATTAAAGAAAAACTGCTTCTGTACAAACGCCAACAATGTAATCATATGATCGACAGTTGAATAATTCTTTTTAAACCCAGCTTGATATTCTCCAGTAAGATTATAACGTTCACTCCATTCTTGAAGTCTACAGTTAATAATTGTACTATACACTTTACTACTCACATCACAGAGTGATATTCCTCGATAATTACTTGGATCATTAGCATCACCTTTTTTGAATAACGGGAGTACAAATGATTCGGTCCAAGCTTCTGGAAAAACACCTTTGTCTAAAAGAACATTAAACAATTTCACACAAAAATCAACAATCTGTGGTTCAGGTATTATTCCATCTGGTCCAGGAGATTTATGGTCTTTCAATTTTTTTAATGCTTTCAAAACTTTCTCTTGTGAGATCGGATTATTCAAAATACTGTCTTGCTCACCTTCATCGTAATTAAAACTTTCCACATTACTTTCATTTTTTTTCAACAGCTCTTTAAAATGTTGAAACCACACATCAACAGGCACATTGTTCGTAACACTTTTTCTTTTAAAAGACAGTTTTCGCATTGCGTCCCAAAAATCATGAGTCAATCAAGTACTGTATCTTCGCATCATTATGTTGCTTTTTACATTTAGTCAAGTTATGACTAAATGTTTTAACATCGAGGGGGGAATCGAGACGAGGGTCGTGGTGTATGTGCGTGTGTCTGTGTGTCTGTGTGTGTGTGTGTGTGTAGAGCGATTCAGACTAAACTACTGGACCGATCTTTATGAAATTTGACATGAGAGTTCCTGGGTATGAAATCCCCAAACATATTTTTCATTTTTTTGATAAATGTCTTTGATGACGTCATATCCGGCTTTTCGTGAAAGTTGAGGCGGGCACTGTCACGCCCTCATTTTTCAACCAAATTGGTTGACATTTTGGTCAAGTAATCTTCGACGAAGCCCGAACTTCGGTATTGCATTTCAGCTTGGTGGCTTAAAAATTAATTAATGACTTTGGTCATTAAAAATCGGAAAATTGTAAAAAAAAAAATAAAAATTTATAAAACGATCCAAATTTACGTTCATCGTATTCTCCATCATTTTCTAATTCCAAAAACATATAAATATGTTATATTTGAATTAAAAACAAGCTCTGAAAATTAAATATACAAAAATTATTATCAAAATTAAATTGTCGAAATCAATTTAAAAACACTTTCATCTTATTCCTTGTCGGTTCCTGATTCCAAAAACATATAGATATGATATGTTTGGATTAAAAACACGCTTAGAAAGTTAAAACAAAGAGAGGTACAGAAAAGCGTGCTATCCTTCTTAGCGCAACTACTACCCCGCTCTTCTTGTCAATTTCACTGCCTTTGCCACGAGCGGTGGACTGACGATGCTACGAGTATACGGTCTTGCTGAAAAATAGCATTGCTTTCAGTTTCATTCTGTGAGTTCGACAGCTACTTGACTAAATGTTGTATTTTCGCCTTACGCGACTTGTTACATTTAGTCAAGTTATGACTAAATGTTTTAACATCGAGGGGGGGAATCGAGACGAGGGTCGTGGTGTATGTGTGTGTGTGTGTGTGCGTGCGTGTAGAGCGATTCAGACCAAACTACTGGACCGATCTTTATGAAATTTGACATGAGAGTTCCTGGGCATAATATCCCCATACGTTTTTTTCATTTTTTTGATAAATTTCTTTGATGACGTCATATCCGGCTTTTCGTGAAAGTTGAGGCGGCACTGTCACGCCCTCATTTTTTAACCAAATTGGTTGAAATTTTGGTCAAGTAATGTTCGACGAAGCCCGGACTTCGGTATTGCATTTCAGCTTGGTGGCTTAAAATTTAATTAATGACTTTGGTCATTAAAATCTGAAAATTGTACAAAAAATTTTTTTTTTATAAAACTATCCAAATTTACGTTTATCTTATTCTCCATCATTTGCTGATTCCAAAAACATATACATATGTAATATTTGGATTAAAAACAAGCTCTGAAAATTAAATATATAAAAATTATTATCAAATTTTTTTTTTCGAAATCAATTTAAAAACACTTTCATCTTATTCCTTGTCGGTTCCTGATTCCAAAAACATATAGATATGATATGTTTGGATTCAAACCACGCTCAGAAAGTTAAAACGAAGAGAGGTACAGAAAAGTGTGCTATCCTTCTCAGCGCAACTACTACCCCGCTCTTCTTGTCAATTTCACTGCCTTCGCCATGAGCGGTGGACTGACGATGCTACGGTCTTGCTGAAACATTGCATTGCGTTCAGTTTCATTCTGTGAGTTCGACAGCTACTTGGCTAAATGTTGTATTTTCGCCTTACGCGACTTGTTCTTTCTTTCCAGCAAGTGCTTATATTCTCGCCTCGTTGTACAAAATGCAGTGCGATCATCCGCATCCTTTGAGCCACAACTGACATATCTCTAACATCTTCCAAACATTTTGCCTTGCTTTCCTACATTCTTCATCAAACCAGTCACCCATACTCTTCCTTTCATTCACAAACACTCTCTTCTTCATACATTGAGCATTCTGCTTAATACAGTCACAAAACGTATGGACAGCATAGTCAATATTAACGTCAATCAGACTCATGGCGTAACTCAACTTGGCCTGGCTATCATCTCCGTTCATAATTGTCGCAAACAGCTCTGCATTCGCACCATTCCATACAAATCTTTCAACCACACCTTCTGCTTTTACATGCTTATCATGACAGGGGCGGACGAGGGGGGGGGGGGGGCACAGGGGGCACGTGCCCCCCCCCCCCCCAAAAAAAAAAGAAAAAAAGAAGAAGAAAAAAAAAAAGATTTTTCTATGCTGATTCTATGACCATTTCTAAGTTCAAATGGCACCAGATGGCACCATTTTGCTTCTTTGGGCAAAAAAAATTTCCGGGGGGGCATGCCCCCGGACCCCCCTAGCAAATTCAGGGCGCTTCGCGCCCATCACATTCACTTTCGATTCAAAGTGCCCCCCCCCTTACAAAGCAACTGATCCGCCCCTGCATGACACACATTTTTTTTCAAACATTTGGCAAAAAGTACAACTGGCATATGGTCTGACTCGATACGTTCCATAACTGACAGAGTGCTCGCAGCAGAAACTAGAGCAAACAAATCGTTCGACAACAAAAAGTTATCATTTACACTGCGTTCCGAAATGTAACTAAAACGCCCCTCTTCGTCACCTGTGATGACACCATTCAAAACAGACAGATCTAGCGCTGTGCACATATTTAACAAACGCTTTCCATAACTATTTAAAACCTTGTCTTCAGAGCATCTGTTGTCGCACACGGCGTGGCTTTTATAAAGCGAATCCACAACATTTTCATCAAGTACAAAAGTCTGCGAAACATTGGAGATCCTGCTGTTTAAATCGCCCACGACAATCACATACGTATTATTCATACTTAGCATGCAATCAGTTATGCATTCTTCCAGCATGCTTATTCCATTATCACAATCAAAAACAGTGTAATATGGAGATCCTTCTGGTGGTACGTAAGCACTCACATAAAGGATATCTTTCGATAGCCCAAACACGCTCTTATCAATTAAGTAGATGTGTACTGCCGGGCAGTACATACCCCAAGCGAAGTCGTCCATCTGTGTGTACATGATTCTCTCTCTCTCTCTCTCTCTCTCTCTCTCTCTGTCTTAAAATGTGTCATCGATGACGTGTTTTCATACTTGCTAATGCGGCAGGCTAATCATGACGTCAAATTGAAACTTCTTGAAGTCTCTCAGAAAGGGACATGAAAACCATGTGGGGGTTACTGGTTTGGGCTGAAAAAAAACCCAACTCCACCTAAAATTCAAGCGCCTATGGGGCTGAATTATGCAGCATAAATTGTGAAACATCAGGATATCTCACACTTTCAATTCTGCCATCATGTCAAATCTGACAACAAACCTACCCACAAAATGTCATAAATATCGGTGTAGAATTGAGACTTAACGGTTTTTAACTGCCAAAAATAAGTTTTTTTGACTGGAATAGTTTGTCTTGAAATTCAGTTTGGGACAACGGAGCCACCCACTAAATTTCAAAAAGATAGGTGAAAATTTAAATGTAACGGTTTTCAACTGCCAAAATTATGTTTTTCTTCTGGAAAAGTATGGAGTGAAAATCAGTTGGGGACAACGAACCTACCCACAAAATTTCATAAATATCGATGAAGAATTGAGATTTAACGGTTTTTAACTGCCAAAAATAAGGTTTTTTGTCTGGAAAAGTATGTCTTAAAATTCAGTTTGGGACAACGGACCCACCCACTAAATTTCATAAAGATAGGTGAAGAATTGAAATTTACCGTTTTTTAACTGCCAAAATTATGTCTTTCTTCTGGAAAAGTATAGAGTGAAAATCAGTTGGGGACAACGAACCTACCCACAAAATTTCATAAATATCGGTGAAGAATTGAATTTTAACGGTTTTTAACTGCCAAAATTATGTTTTTCTTCTGGAAAAGTATGGAGTGAAAATAAGTTGGGGACAACAAACCTACCTTTAAAATTTCATAAGAATCAGTGAAGAAATAGGATTTAACGATTTTTTAACGGCCTTTAAATCATTGGTGATGTCATCATAACCCAGTCGTTGTAGTTGTCGTCGTAGTTGTTGGTGTTGTTGTTGTCATGTTCGTTGTCGTGATTGTTGTTGTTCTCGTGTTGTTGTTGTTGTTGTTGTTGTTGTTGTTGTTGTTGTTGTTGTTGTTGTTGTTGTTGTCGTCGTCGTCGTCGATGTCATTTGTTGTTGTTGTTGTTATCGTCGTCGTCGTCGTCATCGTCGTCGTTGTCAGAGGTTATTTCTAAAGATTTCATTGATAGTCTTTGTTCTCGTCACCAAGACTTGCTAAGAACAAGCTTGGAACAGCAAGAGTTCCAAGAACAAGATTAGAACAACTCATTACATCATTACCAGTACGTCATTTGTATTTAGAACACACTTTAGAAAAAAACTCTTCAGCTACAAACCAGTCACCCTCACATGGCGGAGGTGTTTGTCTAAACCACTTACTGAAATGTTTTGAGGTTTAATGACCATACACATGTTGAACCGGTGAGTGTCTTCCGCTGCTTAATTCGCAAATAACTATTTTATTAAAGTCCGCTTGAAACGCTCAAAGATGAAATTCCATGTTAAAAAGTGACAAAAGTTTCACATTTTCCCGTTGTAACAGCTTCCGATGATATTATATGAAAATTCTGATCCTCTGAGAGGATTCCCCGAAACAAAATCAGTTTGTACGCCTAATTTTAATAGAATTGTCCAAACAGTGTCGCTAATATTGTGCTAAAAGATGAATTCTAGAACAATGTCCAGACAGACACCACTTGGCCAAAAAATTTTCAGTGCTGGGAGATGAAAAAAAAAACTACCTCGCTACGCGCGGGCTTCGCCCGCGCTCCGCTTGGATAACAAAAGCATGCACATTTGCACAAAGCACATTCACCTCACGAATTTTAGGAACGAATTCATTCCCAACAAGACATAAAATCCCTCCCGATCTACGTCCATGTTTTGAGAACTTTGTTGCTGATTTGCAAAAAAACAGAATATCCTGTAAAAACATTCATCTCAGAGAGAGAGAGAGAGAGAGAGAGAGAGAGAGAGAGAGAGAGAGAGAGAGAGAGAGAGAGAGAGAGAGAGAGAGAGAGAGAGAGAGAGAGAGAGAGAATAAAGGCCTGCCATTTGTTGATTGCTAAAATCCTTGCATTCGATTCGAAGCCTGTGTCTAACATGATTTCCAGAGGTTACAACCCGGTCTTTTATTCCTGCTTCAAAATCAATTTATGAAATGACATATTTGTATAGAAGTCAACATTTCCCTGTTCTGTTCGTTTTCGTTCCTTTTATTCCACGCAAATAGTGGCTGAAATTGAATTTGCAGCCAAAGAATGGAGACCATTGTAAGGCTGACATGGCCGCCGATACCAGACGACGCCTAATATCCACGTCCCTATTTCCCCTCCTGGCTTCTGCTGGACTGACGACAAAACTATACACACACAGCTGTGTCTCGCGGCCAATTCCACTCCCTCCTACATCTGCTAGAAAAATGACGATTTGATATGATTCATATCGCCCCGGTCTTGGCATGCCGGCAATCGGAGGGGCATTTAATTTCAAGAGCCTCGTGTTTGCACAGACGCTGTTTTGTTCATTTCCTTTCCTGCCGCAAAAATGAGAAAGTGTCGTCTTATCTTTCAGAAAAAGCAGTTCCGATAAACCGAGGTGGTCCGGGTAATTTATTTGGGCGGGGTGAGATTAGCAGATTAGCGATTATTGCTGCTGTGTGAATGAAGCTGCGTCCATTCCGCCATTGACGGGTGCTTGTGACAGTGGCACTGACGTTTCACCTGCACGTGAAAAACGGTAGCGGGAGGTTAAAGAGGTCAGCGTAGTGTTGGCAGGCGAACAAATACTTGGCGCCCCGATGTTGGGCAACTAAACAATTGGCCTGGTATGTATAGTGTGGTGGTCATTTATCATGGCTCCGTGGAGAAAAAAAGTTGTACTGACTGTCAGCTTTCAACATCGTCGTAGAGGGTTTGTCTTGTGTTGTGAAAGGATGTCAAAGTAAAGTATACACGCAGAATGAATGGGATATCTGACGTGATCATTTACTATCTGTTACAAACAATATATACGTCAAAACAAAACAAAACACCACAAAAACACCCTCCTTCCAAAAAAAACACCGTAGACTGAAAAAAGAAGAAAAAACCAGTCAAATTATACCAAGAAGACTACCCCGCCTCCCACACACCACCACCAAGTAATATTTGTTGTATCAGTCCCAGACACATTTCAGACTGGGTATATTTGCTCTTTAATCAGCGGGTGTGAGACAGGTGGTGCGGGGATCAGTGCCAGGACCTCACAGTGAATAGATTTCTTCTTTTCTGCCGACACGGTGTGCAAGGATTGCATTGTGAAGCCTGCACTCTTCTTCTCTTGCCGACAGGAGAATGCAGCCATGGAGTCACACGTTCACCCCAAACACATGCTGGACTCAAAGATCTTCTATACTGCCAGGCTATGACTAGCGTAGCAGTAGAAGATTTTTTGTTTGTTTGTTTGCTTAACGCCCAGCCGACCACGAAGGGCCATATCAGGGCGGTGCTGCTTTGACATATAACGTGCGCCACACACAAGACAGAAGTCGCAGCACAGGCTTCATGTCTCACCTAGTCACATTATTCTGACACCGGACCAACCAGTCCTAGCACTAACCCCATAATGCCAGACGCCAGGCGGAGCAGCCACTAGATTGCCAATTTTAAAGTCTTAGGTATGACCCGGCCGGGGTTCGAACCCACGACCTCCTGCTCACTGGGCGCGGGACGCCTTACCAATGGGCCACCGTGTTGCGGTAGCAGTAGAAGATCTTTGCTGGACAAGCGTAACAGTAGAAAGAATATCTGTGACTAGATTAGTTTAGTGGCTAGAAGCGCTGACCAACAAGTGTTCAGATATTTTTCTAATTGTCGTTTCTAGATAGTAAAATATGTGCTGAAAACGGTCAGCTATCGCACCATCAAGAAATCGGTTCCCTAGTACCCCTTTAAGGCTCTGGAACCACCCCGGGTGGCAATATCGGGTCGCAACAAAGAGTGTTCCCCATAGCCGGAAAGAGCCTCAACCGTGAAAGATAGAAAGAAAGGTATTGAACAAAAAAGACGCACAACACCAATGTGAACCATTTGTGTTATCATACTTATATTAAAATATTGATGACCATGGAATAAATGGGTTATTTTTAGATTTCTGACAAAAAATCGCAAAAAACATGACAAATTGTCTTTTTTATAGCCTAAACTATGAAAAATTTAAAGACAAGTATTGAACACAAAAGATAGCAATGGATCATGGCAACAACATTTGCTCTCATTGTTGTACAAAATTGTTGATTGTTGTTTAATACTTTTCCGTTTTTGTGGATTTTACAAAGCATACCAATTAAACGGCAGTCCAGGTAACTCGTCCGAATTTTGGCGGCTAAGAGCCTCAACATTTGAAGATAGAAAGACTATCATTGAACAAAAACTATGGTAAACACTAATGTGAATAACTTTTGATCTCACACTGATATTGAAATATTGATGACCATGCAATTAATGGGCTATTTTCAGATTTGTGGGTACAAAATCGCCCAAAACATGACAAATTGTCTTTTTTCTAGCCTAAACTATGAAAGATTTAAAGACAAGTATTGAATATAAAAGATTGAACGGGATACTAGCAACAACATTTGCGCTCATTGTTGTACAAAATTGTTGATTGTTCTTGACTATTTTCCGTTTTTGTGGATTTCACAAAGCGTACCGATTAATCGGCAACCCGTGTCAATCATCCGAATTCTTTCATGCTGCGCCAAAACGATTGAAAATGGATGGAATATTAGTGTTTGAAGACAAAAGGCGCACATTGTCATGTTAAGCATATCTTGTTACACCGTATACACATCAAAATCGTGATAGCTCTTGGTTTGAATGTTACAATGTTTGATTTTGTGCAAGTTACACACATTGATACTGACAAAATGTAATGATATTCCAGGACAATATATCCAGCGCGCTCTTTGGGTCCCCAAAACACTGTACATGGTGAGTCCCATTGTGGTGCCAAAGTAGAAAATAATTATATTCACTTTAGCGATAGTCCGCAGTAGACGACATCAAATGACACAGACTGTAATGATAACTCAAAACTCGTCATCGCTTTCAGCAAACGCGTCAAAGTCAACCTCCTCATCTTCTTGTCTTCCTCGTCATCCTCTTCTCCACAGCCACCATCTGCCAGAAGATCGATCAGCGACACAGGTAGGATGAACTTGAGGCACCACACGGGTTCCAGGACACCGTCTGCATTTTTCGTCCATCCCTGCCCCTGGTCGTAGGGTTTGGGCCTCTCCAGAATGCCTTCATGAGCACGCTTGTACAGGGCAACGTGGTGGTTTACTCGCTGAATGTGCGGCATCAGAGCAGGGACTCTGCAAGCTCAGAGAGGTTGATCAGTTGCCGATGTTTTCCTGATCCCGTATCCAGGTATACAGTCAACTTGATGGCTTCAGCGTGGTAGATATTGGGAACCTCATGCACCTCTACCTGAAAACACAATGGCCATTAGAACATTTAGATTGGAGTCTTCATATATTTTCCAGTTTAGACTCCAATCTAAATGTTCTAATGGCCATTGTGTTTTCTGGTAGAGGTGCATGAGGTTCCCAATATCTACAGCAACCAGGAAGAGACTGACACCAGGGTGGTGCTGTACCTCCCTTATGCCGCAGCGCTGGGATACAAGAACGCTGTGGTCAGAACCCCGGACACGGACATCTTTGTCATTCTTCTCTACCACGCTGAAGCCATCAAGTTGACTGTATACCTGGATACGGGATCAGGAAAACATCGGCAACTGATCAACCTCTCTGAGCTTGCAGAGTCCCTGGGGCATGACTACTGTGCCACTCTTCTTGGGTTCTATGTGTACAGCGGAGAGGACTGCACCAGTGCATTCAAAGGAAAGGGGAAGGTGGGGCCCCTTAAGAAACTGGAGAAGAACCCCAAGTTTCACACGGCATTCAGGCAGCTTGGTGACGACTGGGATGTCAAACTTCGGGTGGTGAAGCAGTTGGAAGAGTTTACGTGCCTGATGTACAATTACAGTCGTGAGAAATCAGTTGATGTCGTTCGTGAAAAGCTACTCCGCAAGATGGTGGGAGACAACGAGAAACTCACGTCCAAGTGTAAGGTCGATCTAGCCCGCATGCCTCCCTGCCAATCTGCTCTGATGCCGCACATTCAGCGAGTAAACCACCACGTTGCCCTGTACAAGCGTGCTCATGAAGGCATTCTGGAGAGGCCCAAACCCTACGACCAGGGGCAGGGATGGATGAAAAATGCAGACGGTGTCCTGGAACCCGTGTGGTGCCTCAAGCCCATCCTACCTGTGTCGCTGATCGATCTTCTGGCAGATGGTGGTTGTGGAGAAGAGGATGACGAGAAAGACGAGGAAGAAGATGAGGAGGTTGACTTTGACGCGTTTGCTGAAAGCGATGACGAGTTTTGAGTTATCATTACAGTCTGTGTCATTTGATGTCGTCTACTGCGGACTATCGCTAAAGTGAATATAATTATTTTCTACTTTGGCACCACAATGGGACTCACCATGTACAGTGTTTTGGGGACCCAAAGAGCGCGCTGGATATATTGTCCTGGAATATCATTACATTTTGTCAGTATCAATGTGTGTAACTTGCACAAAATCAAACATTGTAACATTCAAACCAAGAGCTATCACGATTTTGATGTGTATACGGTGTAACAACTTACAAGATATGCTTAACATGACAATGTGCGCCTTTTGTCTTCAAACACTAATATTCCATCCATTTTCAATCGTTTTGGCGCAGCATGAAAGAATTCGGATGATTGACACGGGTTGCCGATTAATCGGTACGCTTTGTGAAATCCACAAAAACGGAAAATAGTCAAGAACAATCAACAATTTTGTACAACAATGAGCGCAAATGTTGTTGCTAGTATCCCGTTCAATCTTTTATATTCAATACTTGTCTTTAAATCTTTCATAGTTTAGGCTAGAAAAAAGACAATTTGTCATGTTTTGGGCGATTTTGTACCCACAAATCTGAAAATAGCCCATTAATTGCATGGTCATCAATATTTCAAAATCAGTGTGAGATCAAAAGTTATTCACATTAGTGATTACCATAGTTTTTGTTCAATGATAGTCTTTCTATCTTCAAATGTTGAGGCTCTTAGTCGCAAAAATTCGGACGAGTTACCTGGACTGCCGTTTAATTGGTATGCTTTGTGAAATCCACAAAAACGGAAAAGTATTAAACAACAATCAACAATTTTGTACAACAATGAGAGCAAATGTTGTTGCCATTATCCATTGCTATCTTTTGTGTTCAATACTTGTCTTTAAATCTTTCATAGTTTAGGCTATAAAAAAGACAATTTGTCATGTTTTTCGCGATTTTTTGTCAGAAATCTAAAAATAACCCATTTATTCCATGGTCATCAATATTTTAATATAAGTATGATAACACAAATGGTTCACATTGGTGTTGTGCGTCTTTTTTGTTCAATACCTTTCTTTCTATCTTTCACGGTTGAGGCTCTTTCCGGCTATGGGGAACACTCTTTGTTGCGACCCGATATTGCCACCCGGGGTGGTTCCAGAGCCTTAAAGGGGTACTAGGGAACCGATTTCTTGATGGTGCGATAGCTGACCGTTTTCAGCACATATTTTACTATCTAGAAACGACAATTAGAAAAATATCTGAACACTTGTTGGTCAGCGCTTCTAGCAACCGTACTAGATATGTGCTGGGCCCACGGAGATTCATGAGCCGAGCCGTGTTTCTGCTGTTTTATCAAACTCGATGACGGTTTTTAAGACAGGGACGGACAGTTTTAAATGAAATCTGCACTTATGCGCCAGATCTTCTTTTCTTGCAGTCATCAACTTCTCTCTCTCTCTCTCTCTCTCTCTCTCTCTCTCTCTCTCTCTCTCTCTCTCTCTCTCTCTCTCTCTCTCTCTCTCTCTCTCTCTCTCTCTCTCTCTCTGCATGTGTCTCTCTCCGTCTCTATTTCTACCCCTCTCTGTCTGTCTGTCTGTCTGTCTGTCTGTCTGTCTCTCTGTCTCTCTGTCTCTCTGTCTCTCTCTGTCTCTGTCTCTCTCTCTCTCTCTCTCTCTCTCTCTGATTTACCTTTTTCTCTCTCTATCTCAGGGATTACAGGTTCTTGTTTCGTATCCCCTCCCCTCCATCCCTCGAAAAAAAATCAATTCCGAAATTCCACTAAAATGGCGACCAAAAAACATACACACAAAAACAAGGGAAAACCCCACTAATTCCGCAGAAAAGGATTGAGCAAACGCTTACGAACACCTGCAAGAAAGAAATTGCCAACATTTTTAGCAACAGCAAGCAATAACAAGTGTCAGATTTCCTCGAAAGACACGCGGCAGAGCCAAGGCATTCAAATTGCGAGGGAAGGAGGAGAAGAGGGGAGGTTTGGGAGGAGAGGGAGAAGAGACGCAGCCGTTGTCTTCATCGTTTTCTACTTCGTTTCCCATCAAGAACAAAATTGCAAATAAACACCAATAAGCTGAGAATTTCACCTCATTCCCATGCTGTCACAGTAATCCGAGCCCTTATCAATATACCCGTTTTTCCCACCCCAAGGAAAAACCGTCCAATAAACTCTCATTTTCAACTCGGATTCACGCTCCGCCATCCTATCTCGCAGAAACCTGAAGCTTAATACATCACAGGCCTTTCCACACGAAACCACCATTCTGTCCTTTTCGTCGACGGTAGTAACAAGCACTCTTTTTCTTCAAGTGTTAAAGAACAGCCACGTTATCTCCTTATCTGTCAGTTAATTCTTTAACCTCTGCAACCGTGCTATCTTGCAGAGTGTATACAGCCAGCTTACATGTTGATAAATATTTTTCTGAAGATGTGTAGCACCGTCCCCCAAAAAGGTGTACATCGCCCTCATCAAGGTTGCATGGCTGAAATTATTGCTTAAATATCTCTGCTGTATTCTACGTTCAATGATCTTGTCAAGGCAGACAGAAAACGTTATTCATACAATGTCATGATATAACTTGATCTATTTTCTAATCAACAGAAGTCTCCAGCAACTTCCAGTTATTTATTTCTACTTTGAAAATAGAATATTCAACAAGTGTTTCGCACAATGATTATTAAATAATATCACTGGGCTCAAAATGGGCACCTCCCTCGAGGTAACCAAAAAGATTTGCTTATTCTGATACCACCCAAAATTCGGAGTTCAAACTGACCGGCTATTTTCATCAAAATCGGAAAATGAGGTAGAAAAATCCGCATGTCGTCATTAGTTCTTACTTGCCCTTATAACAAGGTGCTGACGACGAAAACAGGATATCATTATGCTTGTTCCGCTGTGCATATATGTGAGCCATTTTGTCGGCAAATCCCGAGTCAATAGAAACATGACATGTCAGCTCGACACTGACAATAACAGTTATCACATGTCATTCTGTCTGCAAGAACGCAATGCAAAATGAACGTCCAGAGAAATTAGAAACCATGCACGACATTCGTGATTCCAAGAAAGAGAAGATAATGAATTTATGTGATTGTATTTTGCCGTCGTGTCGTGTTTTGCCACAGAAATGTTGAGATGAACTTTGGGCCATGACGTTGATGGAGGTTGTTGAGTGGGCGTGACGAAAGTTTGAGAAGAATCGGAGAGCAATGCGTATATGTTTGCGTGAGTGTGTGCGTGCTTGCGTGCGTGTATGTGTGTGTGTGTGTGTGTGTGCGTGTGTGTGTGTGTGTGTGCGGTGGGCGTGTGCGCGCGTGTGTATGCTTCAGAGTATGGTGTGCGTGCAGAGTGTTTGTTTCCATGCACAAACTGACAGGATTGAGAGAAAATCAGATGACTCATGTTTCAAATTTAACGACAACTGAGCCAAATAATCCTAGTGTGAGAAACACTCAACGAGAGGAGAAAAAGCGAGGTGACAAGGTCATTACGTATGTAAGTGATTGCGGCGTCTGCAGCCTCTGATGGATTGTCAAGATTGCACGCAAGCGGAGAACACCGACGACACAGTCGTGACACAAGATTGCTGATTTCTTGCCGAGAATTCTCAGCTGCCTTCTGCGAGAACCAGCTCTCAGCAGCAACAACAACACCAAGAAATGCCGAGGTGTCGACTTTCGCCCTCGTCTCCAGTTGCAGAGTCTAATCAGTTTCGAGCGGAGGTGTTCCACTGTTCGCTTCTGCGTCCGTCGCTCCAGAGTCCATATGTTGTTTTTCACAATTCGCTGGGAGACAACATTGATAAGCGTCGTGGGCAAAGGAGACAAAACGCTGATGGCGTGAGATGAGAAGTAAGATTCATTTTCATTGAGAACAGTCGTAGCAAAAAAGACGAGACATGACAAGAAATGTGAGCGTGGAAGAAAACAAACAGACAAGCAATAGTTAATTACACGGCTCTGACAATGTCGTTCTGTGATTTGTCTACTTCGGTATTTATTTACATGTTTGTTATTTGTTGTTGGCTGTTGTTAAAATTTGACATTTTTCAAACCAGGATCTATTCGCTATCTGTTTGGCCAGTCTAAGTTACAGGGTTTGTTTTTGCCCCCAACATAACGCACGAATCTAAATTTGAGTGTCTTACAGATCCTTAGTCATAGTTATACAAACACAGCGAGGACTGAAAAAAAGGATTGTATTTTTCGTTGTTTTAACGGCTTTGTCAACATATATACTTGTTTTTGCACCCACGGATCAATTCGTTTATCTTTTAGTCAGTTTAAGTTACTAAATTTGTTTCTTCAACTAAAATATATCAAAACTCGACCCTAAAGCGTCAAAGGATAAATACAGCAAAGAGGTTAAAAACAGAAATGTTCAGTCTCATTTTGGTTATGCACTGATTAAAAAAAAAGAGAGAAAAGCTCAGTCTGAAGTTATAGCGGTATTGACGCGTACTGTTCGGTTAACGCCTTAAATTATAATCAGACACAATCTTATTGTTATTTTCAGGTTCAGTTTGGTTGCATTATTGATAACTTTCAAGGTAATATTTCCTTCAACGTAGAGCTAACAGAAAATCTTTAAGCTTAGAAGCGAGGACGGCAAAACCACGAAAAACAACGGAAAACAAGAAAAACAGGAAGAGAAATAATCGGAATTTTTAAACGTAGGAAAATAAGTTAACACAACAAGCAGACAACAGCAATCTTGTTTAGATTAAGGTCAGAAAAACAATTTTTATTTTGGTTTGCAATCTTTTTTATTCGTCGACAGTGTTGCATTACTACATGATCAGGCTAGAGCTTCCGAATCCCATGCCGCCTGTGCAACGGATGTCTGTTTATAAATTGATGAGGGAATATTCACACCGCTAATTTTTCGTGTGTGTGTGCGTGTATGTGTTTGTATACGTGTGTGAGTGTGTGTGTGTGTGTGTGTGTGTGTGTGTGTGTGTGTGTGTGTGTGTGTGTGTGTGTGTGTGTGTGTGCTATCCTATATTGTCTGTTTCTGTATTTTTTAACCCTCCCTTTATTATCGTTGAAAATAAGTTTTTACTCCACAGCCTCCTGTTAATTTTCTTGCTTATATCTTACTGCCCAAGCATTAATATTTTCTTTAATTGTCTTTGAAAAATCTTGATGTTGTGGTTAGTTGTTGGTGTAAGCATATGAAATCTACAGATGGTCATGTCTGGTCTGCATGTCTAATAGTTTTCATTTTGAAGTTATTTATATTGCAACTTACTGATTTTTGAGCCAGGATCGAGATTCTAATGTTTACTCACAAATGTCGAACTCTGTTTTGAATTTTCTTCCAATTCTTGTCACATTAACTGATTAAGTCATTCATTCTGACTGCACGATTCAAGTTAGTCATTCATAATGACTACAAGGGCAAGCTTGTCATCATTTTATGCTCAGTGACTGCAAGGGAAAGTTTGTCATCATTTTATGCTCAGTGACTGCAAGTGAAAGCTTGTCATCATTTTATGTTCAGTGACTGCAAGGGAAAGCTTGTCATCATTTTATGCTCAGTGACTGCAAGGGAAAGCTTGTCAGGTTTGCTCAGTGACTAAAAGGGCAAGCTTGTCGTGTAGGCTCCGCAGAAGAACAAGCTTTTCGTGCATGTTGCCGACTGCAAGAGCAAGAGTAGAAGCAAAAAGAACAACAACAGAATAAATGATAGAAAACACAACCGAAGGAGAAAAGATTTAACCCTGAAATGTCCTTGCCGCGACATCCGACGCTTTCCCGGTGAAGCTGCAGCAATGGCGGCGCTGCCAGGAATGCTTTGAGAGAGAAGAGCTGCACCCTGCCTGCCACTGCCAGCTAGCCGTCTTCTTCTTCATCCTCGCCGCAACGCTTCTCTCCCCTGATTGCTCGCGACAGCCGCCTGACGGCGCTCGTCGTCGTCTTCTGTCGCCATGAGTTTTGGGCATGCCGGGAATCCTCACAGAAGACGTCCTTCCCGGGATGCTTGGCTCAGGGTCACGTGATGGGAACGTCATGGTCAACGGAGAAAAACGACGTAGCGTTTCCTTCTTCCTGCGTGTCGCTTTGTTACTAACACGGCTATTTCGTGTTTCACTGAATCGTGACATTAGAGACACGTGTTGGCTTTTTGTAGTCTCACGCGCGAAAGCCACTTGAGATCATTCCAACAGCCGGATATACAAAGGTAAGGGTAATGTTAGAATTGTGTTTGGATGAACAAGACGGATGGTCTGTCACTTCGGGCACGCTGAGCAAAGCGAAATGTTGGATTTCACTCTTTAATGCAACAATGAAACAGTCAATATTTTCCTTCTTCGATTGAGTGCAGATTTGCACTGATGTTTTGTTTTGTAACCAGGACAGTAGAAATGACAAACATTGAAATGTAAATCCTACCTAATACGGTCTGTCCCATCAAACCTTCCGTCAACACCATCATTTTCTTCTCGCCGTTCTTCGTGTTCTTCTACCCCCACCCC
>NC_090256.1:23927079-23952079 GCF_037325665.1 Littorina saxatilis
ACTGAACAGGACCCCACTGAGCTCACCGGGACCAGAGGATGATTAAAAGGACTGGGTGGCCGAGTGGTAACGCACTTGCGCTCGGAAGCGAGAGGTTGCGAGTTCGACCCTGGGTCAGGGCGTTAGCAATTTTCTCCCCCCTTTCCTAACATAGGTGGTGGGTTCAAGTGCTAGTCTTTCGGATGAGACGAAAAACCGAGGTCCCTTCGTGTACACTACATTGGGGTGTGCACGTTAAAGATCCCACGATTGACAAAAGGGTCTTTCCTGGCAAAATTGTATAGGCATAGATAAAAATGTCCACCAAAATACCCGTGTGACTTGGAATAATAGGCCGTGAAAAGTAGGATATGCGCCGAAATGGCTGCGATCTGCTGGCCGATGTGAATGCGTGATGTATTGTGTAAAAAAATTCTATCTCACACGGCATAAATAAATCCCTGCGCCTTGAATATGTGCTCGATATAAATTGCATAAAATAAAAAAATAAAAAAATAAAAAAAATAAATCCCTGCGCTTAGAACTGTACCCACGGAATACGCGCGATATAAGCCTCATATTGATTGATTGATATTGATTGATTGATTGATTGATTGATTGATTATACAGGGTGGTCCAGAATAACCGCCCTATTTTCTTTTTGATCTCATTTTTGACTGCGAAGAAAGATTTAGAAAATTTCTTCACCAAAAAATAGCAGAATAATGGCAAATTATATCTTGCAAATTTGGTAGAAATTGGTTTGTTCTTAGTAGTTAATAATCTGCTCTATCCAGGGTCCTCTTCGTAGAAGAACTGCTGCAACACGAACGTTGAAATTGTTCATAACTCGTCCAATCATGTCAGATGTCAGCTTGTATGCGCCTGATTTCCTTCTGATGTCGTCCTACAGAGCTGCCAGGGTCTGGGGATTGTTGCCGTATATTCTGTCCTGGGTACCCCCACAGAAAGTAGTCGGGTGGGTTGAGATCAGGGGAGTAGGGTGGCCAAGGGATGTCAGTGCGTCGTGAAATGAGCCTATGGCCAGGGAAGAGGAGGCTGGATAGAGAATTTATAAGTGATTAATGTGTTGCTTTAAGTTTATTGTGACGTTATTTTGTTAGAATGTATGTGTATTTGATGTTTAAATAGTATGGTTTTATTCATAGTTAATATGTAAAGCGCGGAGAGCATAGTTTACTGTCGTTCGCGCTATATAAGCTGTCATTATTAGCATTATTATATTATCAACTGCTAACAACAAACCAGTTTGACCAAAATTTGCTAGACATAATCTCCCATCATTCTGCTATTGTTTGGTGAAGAAATAGTCTAAATCTCTCTTTGCAGTCAAAAATGAGATCAAAAAGAAAATAGGGCGCTTTTTTTTACCACCCTGTATATGAGAGGTTCAAACGTTTGGACTCACACATTTTGAATATCGTATATAACACTACAATAGTCCTTCTGATGGACAAGAGCTGGATTTTAAAAAGGCAACTGTTTGATTGTGCCATTATCTTTGTAAATAAACAACCATCTGATATGATCTGGTGTGATCTCATGCTGTTTGTTAATGATTTCTTTTTATTTCATATTTTTCCCTTGCGACACAGAGTAATCTACCTGTATGAGGTTGAATTTTTCGCACAACCAAAAATGCTGTGTCCCTGCGAGCGTGTATATCTAAATGCCGTTTTTTGTCCTATTTTATTTGTTTTACCGTCATGGTTACTGAATCTTTACAAAGCCAAGTGTCATTTTACAGGTTAAGGCGATTACAAATGCGTTCAGTCCTATTGTAAGCACAATTAAATTACTTATCTCGAAGGGCTCTGACACTATTTCGCGTCTCAACCCTCAAATGGAAGGTCCGTGTCAGTCCAGATTCATTCAAAATTTAAATTCCACAGGAATTCGTTTGTATTCATTAATAATCTTTCTGGGGGGAAGATTTGCCGCGTTATCAGCGCTGAGTCTTAACCTTGCCATGGCCCCGAGGATTGAAGGGGATCATTGTGGTTTTTGTAATAAGGCCTCTTACTCGACGCTCCCTTTCAAATCAGCACGAAAATCAAATCTGTCTGATGAACGTTGGGCTTCCGTTGCCACTTTTGGGGCTTTGGGCAAGCAATAACAGTGATAAAGCTCTCTCCCCCCCCCCCCCCCCCCCCCCCCCGCCTCCCCCTCATTACACACAGCTTACAGCACACTTCGATAAACTCAGTCTCACCTCTGACGGAAGACAAGGAAGTGACACTGGGTGGGTGTAAGAAATCACAGTCAACACACTTTTTGAACTTGTCTTATTACCCGGTGATCACGATAAACACGCGTGTTGGAAGACTTGATTTTCTTCGGTTAGTCTGCCGAAATGGCCGTAAAAATTGAAGCCATTTTGGAGAATTTTAGGCACTTCTTGTACTTAGCGCCCGCTTTCTCCTAACGTGAAAAAGTTCGGCCATCCTGCCGAAATAAAGGCAAAGTTATCGGCGATTTGAAATTAAATTCCGGCGTTCCGCCGACTTGCGACGCCTAACGACATCCCTTCTAGAGTTTATAAGTTTTCTCCGTTACCATTTTAAGCTTAAAAAGAAAAACCAGTGCAAATGAATATACAAATAAATTAATACCTAGTGAATATAAGAAGTTGTACAAAAACTAAACACAAACAACGTTCCTGGCCAAAAAATGGATACATGTATTCGTATATAAATCAGATTCAAGCGCGGGCTAGGTACCCTCAGTCAAGTTAAACTTTGTGCATGCAGGTAGTGAACGAAGACGGTAATTTGAAAGCGAAACTAGGCTAATGTTGGGTGTAGCCGGGTGTTTGGACTAACAGGGGTACAGGAAGAGGTGGACACTGTGACAACCCAGTCATGTTCCAATAGTTATACTTCTGTAGCAAAACTGAACTAGCCGGGAAATACTATCTACTGTTGCAGCATATTATTAAATTTATTTAACATTCTTATGAAACTGGGTCACATCTCTGAAGTTTCACGAAATCCGAATATGAAGACAGTAATTTCCCGTCGCCGTAATCAAATCTGCGTGGAAGGGATGTGGAATAAGGAGTGTCCTGTCCGTTTATCTTCTGATCATGGATGATACTTTTCATTGGCTTCTTGCCGCAAAACTGGGGATGGGCAGCAGAAGAAAAAAACAAGTCGCTTAAGGCGAAATTACTACATTTAGTCAAGCTGTGGAACTCACAGAATGAAACTGAACGTAGTCCGCCGCTAGTGCAAAAGGCAGTGAAAGTGACGAGCCTGTTTGGCGCGGCAGCGGTTGCGCTGTGCTTCATAGCACGCTTTACTGTACCTCTCTTCGTTTTAACTTTCTGAGCGTGTTTTTAATCGAAACATATCATATCTATATGTTTTTGGAATCAGGAACCGACAAGGAATAAGATGAAATAGTTTTTGAAACGATTTCGGAAATTTAATTTTGATCATAATTTTTATATTTTTAATTTTCAGAGCTTGTTTTTAATCCAAATATAACATATTTATATGTTTTTGGAATCAGAACATGATAAAGAATAAGATGAACGTAAATTTGGATCGTTTTATAAAAAATTTTTTTTTTTTACAATTTTCAGATTTTTAATGACCAAAGTCATTAATTAATTTTTAAGCCACCAAACTGAAATGCAATACCGAAGTCCGGCCTTCGTCGAAGATTGCTTGGCCAAAATTTCAATCAATTTGATTGAAAAATGAGGGTGTGACAGTGCCGCCTCAACTTTTACAAAAAGCCGGATATGACGTCATCAAAGACATTTATCGAAAAATGAAAAAAAGTCCGGGGATATCATTCCCAGGAACTCTCATGTCAAATTTCATAAAGATTGGTCCAGTAGTTTAGTCTGAAACGCTCCACCCACACACACACACACACACACACACACACACACACACACACACACATACACCACGACCCTCGTCTCGATTCCCCCTCTATGTTAAAACATTTAGTCAAAACTTGACTAAATGTAAAAACGGAGAACACAAGTCGTGTAAAGAGATAAGAGTCAAAACATTTCGTCGGTCTCATCATAAAACCGCTCCACACACACACACACACACACACACACACACACACACACACCGCACGCACGCACACCACCACCCTCGTTTCGATTCCCAGTCTATTTGAAAATATTTAGTCAAAACTTGTTTAAAAAAAAAAAAAATTAAAAGAGAAAAATACCATGGATTTTAAAGTAACCAGACTCCTGATTTTCGTCTGCCCGCATTACACGTTAAACCCTGTTTCACGACAGCTTACGCGAGAAGGCACGTTCCTTTAACCCAACCTTGTCATTCACATTCAAGGCAGAAGACCAGCTCCACACAACGAAAACATCATTTTTACCCGTGCTGTCAGCTGACTTACAGGAGCGGAAGACAGTGGCAGGTGAAATGCAAACGAAGCAGAGGGAAGACACCAGTCAGCAGGTGAATTGGAGGAAGACGGTATACCCAGGATCGATCATGCATGAAAAGGAGGAAATTGGCTGCAAGCCTCCACGGTTGCTTTTTTCTGTGTCTTTGTGTGCATTCTTTGCTGAACGTTGCAAATTTGTTCATCACACTCACAAAAACAAGCTATTTACAATAGATAGATTTGCACAAAAACAGTACGAAGTGTTATGAGACCAAGCAAGAACTAAGTCAAGCATTATGAAGAAACAGTGGTTTTTCTTCAAAGTGTAAAGTTTCGTTAAATGCTAGACTTATGATGATGGAGCGTTGGTGAAGACTGTTCTTATTACTTTCAAATGATCTAAACTTAGTTCGTTAAAACATTTTTTTTTTCAAAGAGAATACAATACAAAGGGATGCGATGGCTGTGTGTGTGTGTGTGTGTGTGTGTGTGTGTTTGTAAAAGACTTCGGTAATTCTGCCAGAAGCCGTGAACGTGACTTATCACACCTAAACACGCACACTTATATAAGTAGCGTCAAGCCTGTTGCTGATAGCTTCCAGCTTCCGAATTTTAAAAGCAATGGTATAATGAAGTGTGGACAATTAATTGAAAGTGAAATTTATGAAGCATGCTTTGGTAAATCATCATCATCATCGTCGTTGTCGTCGTCGTCGTCGTCATCTTAATCTTCATTATCATCTTCATTATCATCCTCGTCGATCGTCATCATCATCGTCATCGTCGTCGTCATCATCATCGTCATCATCATCGTCGTCGTCGTCGTCGTCGTTATTATCATTGTCGTCATCATCATCGGCATTATCATCGGCATTATTTTCATCATTGTCGTCATCATCATCGTAATCATCATCGGCATTATTGTCATCATTGTCGTCATCATCATCGTCATCATCATAAAGGACTGTAAGGTTTAAAGTGCAGGTATTGCTCCTGTATACATTACCACTCGCGCTGCATTGTGAACAAGTCGGAGGATCAAATGGAAAGACAGGTGTTGCGCCATACACTGGTAACGCCTGTATCGTTTTACATAACTCAAGCTAACGGAAACACACTGCACAACAACAATGTTACATCCAATACATTTCCTAGCTGATAATATCTGTGCGTCTTATGTTACGGTGTTGCATGAATGATGGCATCTCGTCTTCTTTCTTCGAAGCAAGAAAATACACCTGTAATTTATTGCTTGCACACAAACACACACACACACAACCACACACACACACACACACATGCACCACCACAACCACCACCACTACCAACACCAGCAGAAACAATCAGCTGCATGGCTGCACTGGGGAATGATAAACGGAAGTGTAGCAAAGGATAACAGTTTGATAATGCATTGCTCTGAAACTAGATCCATTTTGTTAAAACCAAATCGTCACGCACCCTCAAGCACAGATGACCGACCCTGAATCAATAGCAATTCTGGCGAAAAATCCTGTTTCTCAGTTGGACTGAAACATTAATGCAACTCTCAACGTATGTTCAATTTAGGCCAGGAAGATCGCAGCCAAAGATAGCAGAAGAACCACGCAGCTCTGCTGCTTTTCTCCCGGCTTCCAAAGAAACCTGTTATCGAAGTTCGGATGTATACTCAAGAGAATAGCTACATTTCCCTTGTTTTCAAATTAATGGCTGGTCGTTTCAGGGATAGGAGACAACTAGTTTGGGTTGCACTTGATTCTGTTTCCGCAGTCGTCACAGTGATGGGCGGATGAAAGTCTTGTCCATTCTTTCTTCTTCAGTTTCACTTCTTTTTCCTATTTTTGATACAGAGGAAACCCCTCTTTTGGGCGAGTGCTAGAGTTAAAAAATAAACTTATACTCAAATATTCTACAACGATCATTAATCAAGATTTGTTTTTTTTGTCACCAGGTCTCATTGACATGACAATCCTTTCGAAGACATTTGGATGGTCGTCTTTGGGCCATGAAGGTGGTGGTGGTGGTGGTGCATGTGTGTGTGTGTGTGTGTGTGTGTGTGTGTGATTGTGTGTGTGATTGTTTGTGGTGGCGGTCGTGTGCATGTGTGTATGTGTGTGTGTGTGTGTGTGTGTGTGTGTGTGTGTGTGTGTGAAGCTGTCAGAGTCCGAGTCACAGAGGACTGTAGGAGAGACACACAGGAAATTAAGTCAGATGCAATACAGGCTGGCAAGGAGGAAGAGGCCAGAACATGAAGAGATTTTAAGCAATATCTGTAGAGAAAAGTACATTTTCTTAACCAGCGCTTCCTACATTCTACTCAGTAAACGGTGAAATGACGATACAAAAACACAGAAGCATAGAAATAAATCTTCACTCCCGAACCCGAGAACGTGAACAGCAGAAAACAATGCAAACACCTCAGGTATAGTATAGCTGTCGAAACAAGCTCAAGAAATAACAAAAGGAACATTTGCTAAGATGATGCCGCGGGAATACGAACGTCTGATCCACGAGCAATAATTTGACGCGGAACAAAACACAAAAAGGACAAGCCCAACACGGCACAGCACCATCAAGAACATCTAAAGAAACAAGGAGTTCAGACGAAGAAACATTCACAAATCGCTGATTACCAGAATCCACAACCTGAAAAACCTTGTCAACTATGCGCTTATTGGAACGGGGGAACGTTGAGGTGCGAGATTAGCGGCTGAAGAACGCCGCGCTTATTCGACCTTGCCCTTGGACAAGGAGCACCTGCCGCCCTCTAGCGGCCAAGTGGAGGCAAGCTCCGGCCGTGATTATCACTCGGCACCCACACAAATACAGCCACTTGAGGCGGCACTCGGCGGTTAACAGAAGCCACAGGAAGCCTCCATCTCCAATATCCCAAATGAGAAAAAAACAAAGTGTAATCTGGCCTCGCGACAACCCGATCCGACCAAGACGATGCGGAATCTAGATGCGAGCGACAGGCAAGCGGGGGATGAAGAGCGAGATCCTGGAAGGGTGCAGGGCAAACGCTGGCCTATCTGCGGCCAATCTGCTGACAAAGCGGCAAAATAAACACGTGCAGCACAACACATCGCCGGCACACGGGGCGCTAACAGGCCCTAAAAATTGGTGTAAGTGTTTTATTTTTGTTTTGTTTGTAACCTCCAAAAATTGGTTGCACTCCTCAGCTTGAGAACAGCCATTATCAACACACAAGCTCACTCGGATATAAGGTACAGAAACTATACAAAGTTTACGGAGACGGTATACCGGCAGTGTGTTGGAAGAGTTGTGTGTCACAGTGAGGGTTTTGGATGAACGAGTTTTCCTCTCCTTGGTTAAGATCTCTATCAAACTTTGTCTTTTCGGTCATCGCTTTCATCCGTGGGATTTGTTTGGGTTTTGGTCGCATGTGTCTGGTTTTTCCCCCCATTGTTCAGTGTGTGCATGTGTGTGTAAACTCGTGCGTGCGTATGTCTTTCCGTCAGTTTGTCCGTCGGTTTGTCTGTCTCTATGTGCCCGTGTGTGAAAGCACAGAACCCAAATCACTAGAAGTAACAGAACCCTTCTTTTAAGTTCAGGTCTGATTTTCTGAAGTCCTTCCTTGAACTGAATTTGAAGAAACGCCTTGAAAACAAAGAATATTAGCCGGAAAGTTAGAACCTTTAAACCCCGAGGAAAATAATACTACAGACACCTTTTGGCTGCTTTCTCAGTGTGCAGCATAGGAATTTATTTACTTCCATATATGACACTACGGCTACGTAAATCTGCTTAATTAATTTTTCAACAACAACAATTCCCACTCTGCATGCATGATTGTTGGTATCTGTCCAATTAAAAGGATGATTAATTGATAATATCCCACACTAAATAGAAGTGTTCCACTTTTGCAAAAAGCTTTCTGGAACCATTTTTCAACACATGTTTTGCAAAGTAGTGTGTTTCAATGTGAAAACTAAAGTGATTTACTTACAAAAGTGTTAGCTTTAAACACCTCTGCACATTATGATCACACAAGCACGATTAATGAATGTGTGCTTGAAATTTGTGACCCTCCACCACGGAATGAGTCGCATGTCACCTCGCGCGGTTCTGCGCTAGGCTTAATATAAGTCTGGATGTCTGGTAACAGTGTGACGGTCACCTTAGTCACAGGCTTATAACTCGAACAGTTTTCGCTCTTTTCTAAAACGGGTTTCACCACTGGATAGAGCATAAAAAACTCTTTAAGAAAATGTAAAGATATGAAAATCATGCAAAGGTGACATGCGACTCATTCCGTGGTGGAGGGTCACATTTTAAAGTGCACGTGGAAGCCTGGACAGACCTGTGGCGGTGAGATGTCCAATGTTTTCATTTCCATTACTTATCATCCCATTGCTGGAAAATCCGGGTCGCTTCCTCCCAGTGGTAAGCTAACAGCAACTAGATTCGCGCTATCAAGGTGTGTGCGTGTGGGTGTGATCGGCCACCTGCACTTACGGCAGAATGGCCACGGTCTTGTACGTGCCACAGTGGTGACACGGGATGGGACAGGGATACTGTTTCTGAGTCTGCACATAAAGTTGACCCGTGTCCGTCCCAGCCTGGATTCGAACCCGTGACCCAAGGATCACAAGTCCAGCCCAGTCCACTACCACCTGAGCCATGCAGCCCAGTCCACTACCACCTGAGCCATGCAGGCCAGTCCACTACCACCTGAGCCATGCAGCCCAGTCCACTACCACCTGAGCCATGCAGGCCAGTACACTACCACCTGAGCCATGCAGGCCAGTACACTACCACCTGAGCCATGCAGCCCAGTCTCAGCCTGGATTCGAACCCGTGACCCAAGGATCACAAGTCCAGCCCAGTACACTACCACCTGAGCCATGCAGGCCCCCATGATGGTGAAGGCGGCGGGAAGAACAGCACCTTTAATCACTGAATGCCTTCAAGACAGGACGGCGTGCTTACACCATTGTGTTGTGAAGATGGTAGAGGAGATAGCAGAGGTGAGTAACGCGGCTTTCAGGGTGTTTACACCTTAACACTAGGGAGGTCTGCCCACCATGTATAGTGAGTGAGTGTATGAAAGGTTTCCTTGACACTTTCTGCTCACAGAACTATTTTCTTTCTCCAAAAAAGATGGTAAGAGCAGCAGAGATCTTTCTCTGCTCTCGCCCTCTTTGAAAACATCATCGCAGTCTTCCTATCATATCAGTTGATAAAAAAAAAACCCACTTGTATCGTGAAATACAATTCAGTTATCAGGATTTCAAATTTCCTCCCGGGGGAGGATGGAAGGTGGGGTAGATTACAAACCCGAAAGTCAACCTAATTCCTATATGATTTCAGCCAGAATCAGCACTAACTAAATTAGATCATTTTTAATTCCCAATCATTAACCAAGTGATATGTTTAAATAAAAAGAAAACACACCAGTAACAAGGTTAGGTACGTTTATATCTATAATCAATATTTGGGCACGTTACTGTGTGTTTTTTCAAATTGTGGAAATTTGAAATCCCGATAACTGTGTTACCAAGTGATATGTGTCTTTTTTGTCAATGGGTCAGTCAGTTCCACTCTTAACGGGAAAGTACGCATTCAGTGGGTCATTTGTCAGATTGCCAGTCAGCATAACTTGTCAGTTTAATTTCAGTGTTTCAGAGGCCGATGACCGACGACTGTCCAGCCGGTCTGACCCGTCACTTCCTGGGTTTTTTCATCTCACAAAGCTTATGACATACCTGGGTCAATCGAAGTATCGACAATTGTGTTAGAGTTTAACTCTGGAATCGTCATTGCAGGTCGCTGATTGATTCCGTGTGTGTAGTATTGGGAAGTGTCAGAGTTAAAAAAAAATACAAAAAAACACAGACAGAACAAACAAATAGCTAACAAAAGTGAGAGTGAGAGATTTCAACTCACTGTCGATTTTGTTTGTCGTTTCATTTTTTTCATTTTTTTTTTCATTGTCATTACTTTATCGCTGGAAAATTCGGGTCGCTTCCTCCCAGTGGAAAGCTAGCAGCAACGGAGTCGCGCTACCCAGGTGTCTGCGTGTTTAGGTGTATTCAGCCACCTGCACTTATGGCAGAATGACCTAGGTCTTTTACGTGCCATTGTGATGACACGGGGGTGGGACATGGCTTCCGTCTCTGGGTCTGCACATAAAGTTGACCCGTGTCCGTCCCGGCCCGAATTCGAACCTGCGACCTTTCGATCACAAGTCCAGTGCTCTACCAACTGAGCTACCGGGCCCCCTTGAGGGATATAACGTGATTAAACGGTGCTTGCACGCGCCTTCTGATGAATCGTGTGTCTGAAGGAAAGACAATGGTCAAATGAAGGCTGTTTTAGGCCCGATGAGTTGCTCTAATTGAGGTTCTAAAATATTGACGCAGTTGATTGTATCAGTTGTATCTGATAGAATGGCCGAATAGAAAATGCACCGGAGGGAGAAGCAAACGGGTGGTAGGAGGGATAACATGGTGGGGGTTCAAGTAGGGGGTAGAATGCAGGGATATTGGGGGGGGGGGGGGGGGCAGAGGCTGCTTATGCCACAGATGTATGAGAAAAGGATATTGGCCCACACGGGCTATCTTTCACCCCTCCAGACTGCTTGTATATTACTTAGTCAGCTTGAATAAGACAATGCGTCGTGACGAAGGGGCTGAGCATAATTGCTTCCAGACTGAACGCTTGGAAGAAACGCCAGAACTGTGCATGCTTGGGGCAGCCCGGCTCTTCCACCCTCATTCCTTCTTATATATGTGCCACAGGCAGTTATCTGTGCAGCCATGCAACGTAAAAAAAAAAATCATCATAGTGCATGATTGTCCATTAAGGTTTTGTTGTGTGCCATCATGCGATACGTAGCAGTAAATTATGCATCGTCAGCAGATGCGTTATTTATTGGTGGTAAGTAGTCCACCGAGTCATACGTGCTCGTAAACTGAGGTGACAGACTCCATACCCATTGCAGCCCTTCAAGGTACACTGATGGAGCGATAGTTTACACTGTGTTTGTTCATATTTAGAATAAGGCTTCCTTGACTAATGCAACCAATTTCTGTTTGTTTAGAATTTCGTTAAAACAAGGTGTATGTTTTGAGAGTTAAATGCTCAGGTGAATTATGCTGATGTCTGTGAGGAGTATGTTGATGAGTGCGTTTTGTTACTGAGGAACTTCTTTCCGACGTTTTTCCCCCGACGTTTTTAAGTTTTAAGAGTTGTTTTATATTTTATTTAAGCTAGTGTCTGGATTCTTAAGTGTGGAAGTTTGAAAGCAGCAAAACCTTATTTCTGCAAATGCCAGTTTTCCAGCTTTGTTTTTGGAAATTTTAATCTGAGCTGAAAGCCAGATTCCGTTACTTTTTCGCAGAAAAAGAAACGCTTTCTTGATTGGAATCTGTTATGCCTTTTGTCATCGCCACCAGGATCATAAAAAACATTATGCAGAAACTATTCATGCAGCTGACATGAATCCAATTGTCCCTGAAGCGCATCATGTGCAGAGGAAAGATAACTCAGAAGTGAGCATTTACAATGCAGATGAAGAATATGTGTAGAGTATAGAAACACTTCTATTCCAGCCACAATCACCGTATCCGGTCGCATGCATCAGCCATGCATGTTCTTTCCGAATGTCTGCATGCTCATGAATGTATTGTGAAAAGCACTTATTGTGACTCAAATCGTTTTCTTCCAGACTGGTCAAAGGTTAGTGGTACAGTCGGGTCTCTTAGAGCAAGAAAGATAGTTGATTTTAATCCCAGGGTGAAATGACAATTGAAGGAGAATGGTCTCCATATTCTACGGTGATCCAACATCTCATCATGGCCGCATAAACTGAGGCATTAGTCACGATAGCGACACATGCACTAGCAAAGAGAGACCATACAATCAGATGATGTGCAACGTCACTAGTCTCAAGTTATCACCGAAAGTAACCACCAACTGTGTCCGCAAGTGAAAAGAATAACATTAGCCGTTCTTGTTTCAGTGTAAATCACAGTTATTGTTACACACACACACACAGAGACACACACACACACACACACACACGCACACACACACACACACACACGCACGCACGCACGCACGCACGCACACACACACACACACACACACACACACACACACTGACACTGTTCTAACATATGACTTGGCTAAACTCACGCCTTTTTCACAAAATTCCACTCAAACAAAACTCTTTCCGCTTTCTACTTCTTCATGCTGATGAGTGACTCCATTTTTTAAAAGGGAAAAAAAGAGAACTATTCATTCATTTGAGAACCTCACAGAACTTTCCATTCACCGTTTTCAACGCTTGAGCAGACGGCCCCTCCTACCAATCCCAGAGGTTCCACACTGAGACCTTAAACAACCCCCCTTGTCACGGCAGTTGGTCACGCATCCGATTCAATTACCCACCAGTCTCCAAACCCCTGTCAGTAGCGGTTTCTGCTAATCCCAAATTACCCAATCTCCCATCAACCCGCTCCCATCACGATTGACAAGCCGGCCCGCTCTCCTCCCCCCCACTCAGGGTCTCAGGCCGATCCAGGTTTATCAGGTCTGACAGATGGAAATTGAGGACCGGTAAGAGGACCCGGCCCTGGCTGGGCGCTGATCCCACTTCATAGAGGAAGGGATAGATGGGATAATTGTCGAGCGATCCTATCTACCTTACATCAGAGGCCGCCTCGGGTCTGGCCCGCTTTGGGAGCGAGCCGAGTGTAAAATGGTGGCCTTGCGGGCTAACAAAGCTAAACAAGCCGACAGAGAACACGGGGAAATTAGATCTGGGACCGCGTCAAACTTCGCTGATTCTCGCTTCTTGCTGCTTCCGCTGCTGCCCCCGTGGTAAAGGAAGAAGACTGTGTCACTGTGTTCCTGGGTCCGGGGCTGTGGCTTGTCGGAGTAATGAGATTGACACTGCGATGTGTCACCCCGGCCACTGCAGCTAGAATAAAGCACATACCTTAGTCATTACATTGCCAGTGTATTCTTTCCAAGTAAAATTCCAATTAGTGTCCCAAACCGACTCTCTCCGTCAACATTATGTCAAAAAAATGTCAAGAGTATCGCTTTTAATCACGATTTTGCATCAGTTGCCACGGTTGTTATAAACCTTGCAACAGCCTTTTTGGGACAATGTGCTTGAACATTGTCAGTCTCTGCGATAAACAATTAACAACCCTTCTCAAGAAGACACAAGAGTGCGACACACTTGTACATCACAATGTGTGTATCATTTTGATTAGATGGGCATCGTTGCGGCGAATGTGTTTCCGGTTCCGTTAGTAAATCGAACAGTACAATTAGGATCCATGCAAACAAAAATGTCAATAGCTGCTAGATGTCACAGCTAGATGTCACAGCTAGATGTCACATCTTTCAAAACATACCAACATAATTGTTTATAAGGTTTGGGGGGCTTGGTTTAGTGCCGAATCTTTTCTGAGCCATAGCCGATTCTGCGCATGGAAATAACCACGCAGACTACAAACAAAACTATACCAAGAGCAACGGTTTTCCATAAAGATCGACTCTCTCTCTCTCTCTCTCTCTCTCTCTCTCTCTCTCTCTCTCTCTCTCTCTCTCTCTCTCTCTCTCTCTCTCTCTCTCTCTCTCTCTGTTTTTCTCTCTCTCTCTCCAACACCTAACATTATGCAAGTTAAACTTACAGGTCTGAAAACTGGCTCCGTCCTACCCCAGTGCGTTTTTCTGACAGCGGGGTATGAAAGGATTACCCTAGATCTTAGCGAAGCATTTGAAGTAGGATCAAGTTCTTCACAAATTTGACAGGGCAAATCATTACTGTAATGACCTTAGTTTATTCGGGAGAGAATGTTTTTGCTGGAGATCTTCCCAAGAGCCTTGTTTACGTGCTACAGGGTTTTGAAGCGCCCAGTAAGTGTGGGAAGCTGTATGTTTTAAGGACAAGCGGATTAACAGTATAGGCGGGGACGTGCGAAGGATTTTGACACTTTTTTTCTTTTACCCACAGCCGAATGTAGCTCGCACGCACACACTCACATATATACGCTTGCACAGACAGACATACAAACACACACACACACACACACACACACACACACACACACACACACACACACACACACACACACATACATACATATACACACACACACATACATACATACACACACACACATACACACACACAGTGACACACACACACATACACACACACACACACACACACACACACACACACACACACACACTGTGAATAGCTGTGATAAAACCTTGAAACCTTGAAACCTCACAAATGTGTCCTGAAACTTATGATTAGATACCGACAGAAACCAAACACTAAGATGTTTCAAGACATCGTCAGTGAAATCAGACTACCTTTGTGATTGCAATACCAACAAAGGGAAAGAGGGGAGGAGGAGGAGAAGGAGGAGAAGGAGGAGGAGGGACAAGATTCGGGAAGGGAGAGGAGGGAGGGAGGGAGGGGGGGGGAGAGGTGACGGGCCAGTGTCTCTCTATGTTTGCGTAGAACGCAGTAGTCGCTTTGCATCTTGTCACCTCTCACCCCTCCCTATAAGTGCTAAATTACGACCAGTTTTCACGGCAATCATACAGTGTTTACACTCTTGTCACTGCCAGGGATGCTCATCCCAACTTTATTATTCCGCTGTTTGATCCCGAACCTTTTGATCGCCATCAAAGGCTCAGGGAATAATGGCCGCTGATGTAAGGTTGACAGCATCCCCCCATTTCACACCATGCGGGGGAAGGAGCAAATAGTCTTATGTTTGATCTTTGATAACGATGTATAATCTGCCATCAAGGGCATGGAAATAGGCGTTCTGGTCCCAGCGCACACCGATCATGCTTCTTCTGTTTGAAGAGAATGATGCATGGCGGCATGTCGACCAAAATGGAGGATTTAAAATAACTTTTTTATTTGTTATTTATTTTTTAATAAATATCTTTCTTGTTTTGGTCTTTGTGGATCAGTGTCACACACTTCACCGCCTCCTCTACCTTTTTCTAATTCCTCTTTTCTCCAAGAATTCTTTGAACTTTCTTTCAAGAACGCCCCCAAAACACTGCAGCAGCAGCAACAACATCAACAACAACAATGTTGTACTGTCATGCAGGAACACCACTATAAGCTTCTAGCTTGTTGCTGTTTCTGTGACCTTTGTTAAAATAAAAATAAATGTCGTGGTAATTCACGATTGTTCCCTTTGCTAACTTGTGTGTGTGGTGAGTATCCTAGACAATTCCCTGGACATCATTGCATTTAAAACAAATTTAGAAAAAAAAGGTAAATATGACACGGACAGCACTTTAGGTCAGTGTTATTGGAAATATGATAGGCGTGCTTGTTATTACATACGTGAAACTATGTTTTATGTTTTATGTGTGTTGTCCTATATACTATTGTTGTTATAATTGTTTACAGGCAGCCGAAGAAATGTTTCCATTTTTATGTTATATTTTAATGGACAATAAAGTGCTGTTATTGTTATTGTTATTGTTATTGTTATTATCTTCCCTGCCTAACTGCTCAGTAATTCTAACGAGTGGCAATAAAGATGTTACTGATAAGATAAACGTCTCTCTGCAGAGCTTTTTTCTTTTTCTTTGTTCATAATGCAGTTCGCAGTTCAGTTGTGTCATCGTCTTGAGACTCTCCAGTTTATTCTCACCAATATCAGAAGATGACCAATGTTTCTTTTCATCCTCCCGTCTGCATGCAACCATCCGGTGACTGTATTCTGGTCGGGACATTAGACAAGAAGTACATCTGACTTAAACCTCTCACGGCGTCGCTTTTGCCACGAATGAAGTCCAACAAACTAGTCACAATTCCCAACACCGAAATTGAGGACAAAAAGAAGAAGCAAAAGAACAGGAAGCTCATGCATGCGCATGCAGTCAACGAGTTCCTCTGAATCTGTTGTGTGTGTGCTGCAGATCGTAACCATCGAGAAGGTCTCGTGAATCACCGTCTTCAACTTCGTGTCGAGAGCTAGCAGTTGAATGCTCACCCATGAAACTCTCAAGGCAAAATAAAGACACCCCCCCCCTCCTCCCCCTCTCCCTCCTCCTCCCCCTCCCCCTCCTCTCTCTCTCTCTATCTTTCTCTCTCTCTCTCTCTCTCTCTCTCTCTCTCTCAAAAAAAAAAATATTAAAAAAAGAAGAAAAGAAGCACCCCCTCCATGTACAGCTCTGACGAGGGAGTGTTTTGGTAGCCACAGCAGGGCCTGGCTGGGATCGAACCTGTAAGACCCGAGCCTTGCCCTCGAGTGTTTGACAACTTGGAGTCCGATCAGCCAGGATACAAAGAAGCTTGCTGATGACTCAGGCAAAACGATCTGCTGTTTCAACATCGCCTTCAATGTCCCGCTGGGTGCTGGGAGAAGGTGGGAAGGGAGGGGGGGAGGGGAGGGTGGACCAAGGTGGCTAGATCAAAGCAATCCCCTGAGGGCATCCAAGAACTTCATTAGCTGCCGCGTTCAATTTTTCATGAGGCGCGAAAAAGTTCATGAATTTCTCCGGAAAGAATAACAGTGATAAGCTGGGTCGATAGAAGACCATCGGCCATTTTGAGTAGAAAAGATGAGAGACACAAAGCGAGAACGGAGACGAAAGGCGTGGAGACAACAGGAGTGAACAGAAGGACCAAGAGAAATCAATAAAGCAATTAAACATATACTTTCTCAAACGGAACGCTGGAGCTTTTGAACTCTCCAGGCGTTTGAAGTTTATTTTTCCCCGTTTAAATTGCTATGGAAATGCAAAGTTGCATGCAGGATTCATCCCTGTCAATAGCTATTACTAGAGTTACTGAAATGCGACGTTGCAAAGATGGTCTTTTGCTGATTGCAGCTTTCTTTTCTTTCTGATTGATCAGGAGAGTGCATTTAATTTGTTTCAGGATGAGAAGGTTAACATATAAAGAGAAAGGTAGGTAAACAATCACCAGAAGCGGTCTTCTTTTATAGCTATGTTTTTGTTGCCATAACTGTTATCGCTGTCACCACCATCATTAGCAGGCCCTCCATACTGTAAGTGTCATTTGCTGTATATGTGGAACCATACACGTGTGGAAGTCAGAAGAGAGGATACATGTAATTTCGACTACAGTGAAACCCCCCTTTTAAGACGTTACAAAATCTAAGAAAATCAGGCCTTGAAAATGCAGGAGTCTTTTACAATGGGGGTAAATTTACAGAGGTTATGCTGAACTGAAAGTCTGAGAAAACAGGGTCTTAAAAAGGAAAGAGTCTTAAATTGATGGTGCTAACAGGGAGGTTCCACTGTACAACTGAAAATGATGAGAAAAAAGGTCAACATACAGCAAGATCTAGATGTGGCACTTTTCAGTACGTGTACGGGGAACGTGTACGGGTAACGTCATCAAATCTAGTTTTTACGTCACGCGTTTGCCAAGATCTGCAGTCTTGGTGGGAGCATAACAACGTATGATTTGGAACATGGGGGAAAAAAAGTGAGTCACGGGTGACGCAATATCTACACGTACACGTTACACAGGGCCGGACCAAGTTCGTTTGAGGAGGGGGGGGGGGGGGGGGGGGGGGGGGGTTCCAACTGAAGGCAGGGGTCCAGGGGCCGCCAAGGCCCCGGTGGGGTGCAGGGGCAACGCCCCGGTGGGGGGTCTGGGGGGCAAAGCCTCCCAGAAGCTGATACAATTTTGCATTTGTGAGGTCAATTTTTGGTCTTTCCTTGCAACTGGGAATCAAAATTACACATTTTCAACAGTAACAAAATACTTCAGATATTCATTTACCATAGTGGTTCAGTGGAATAAATATAGGTTACATATTCCAAGTTCTGAATATCGTGCATATTTTCCCTAGGGTCGATTTTCAGGTATTACCAAGCCTCTTGCGAGGTAATACCTGTAAATCGACCCGAGGGAAAATATGCACGATATTCAGGACGAGGTGTGTAAGCTTTTTATCCCATTACTCCGACGTTTTCATAAAAAAAACGAACTTTTTGACACAAACTCTGCGAGTGCCTGTTTACTGCTCATCAAACCTTCTGCCACCGAAAATCGTGTCATGATATTCATGTGCGAAACGAGTCCACTTTTGTCTTTTCGTTTCCATGATTGTGCCGTTGAATGCATTTGATCCTGTGCAGTTACCGGCCTGTTTCAGTCGGTTACCCGAGCTGGCATTCGTCAAAACTGCGAAAGACCGCATTCTGATAATCTTCGCTTCACAGCTAGCGACGGGAGAGAATGATACCCGAAGGGAAGTAACTCATTTTTGACCTGAGTTCAGGATTCGAAAGACCGCGTGTCTGATTTTACAAGCGATGAAGATGATTGCTGAGTTTGTGCTTATTCGAGCCTTTGTGCTTCAGTGTTCAGATTTGGATTACCTACTTCTTCAATCGTCACTTACTGATTTAGGTGAGCCTAACTTTGATGTCTGTCGTTGTTTTAGGCCATTAGGTATCTGTCTGGGGAAAAACGGCGCACCACTGGCGAGTTGTTTGTATGCGGCAACGCATGTAGCCTAGTGGTCTCTGTATGTCCAAGATCCGACCTTCTTCGCCACCTTTTATTCCAACAGTATCACCAACTTTGAAAATGGCAATTTCCATGCTGGTCAACTTGAGCCGAATATACTACATGTATAGCAAACGACAGATCCTGCAGCAGACGACAGATCTGTAGCAGACGACTGATGAGACAGCCTTGTTCTATTGAACCATATTTAGCAATCAATGCTCTAAAAGCGATAACAAATGAACAAAACTATAAGCATACTGTTTTAGTGTAAGTTTTATTTTGTCGCTCAAGATTTTGAATCAGGATGTTCTCGGGATTGATCTAAGCGGTTGCCCATGAAGCGTACCTCGTTACGACAACTTTACTAGAGTTGTGCGCCTTGAATCACTGTGTGTCTCTGTCGCTCTCTCTCGTGCTCTCTGTCTCTCTCTCTCTCAGTCTCACCGCGTCGGACAACTCATAATCTTCACTCAGCTCTATTCACCCAAACAGATTATGTACATTCTTTGTTGTTTTCTTTATTTCTTCAATGATAATGTTTGTAGATCGTTAGCCATACGTCAGTTCGACTTTCATACCGCAGAATATCTCAATCGTTTTGCTGAAAAAAAATAGTCCCCGAGTTAACGATAAATATGCAGATGACCTCTAAATTATTCAAATGTACTCTGAAATCAAAGACAGTGACCAATGACAGGTGAGATCGAGACTCGGTTGTGATGGATAATTCATATGGTTGTGATGGGTAATCCAGAATAATCCCCTCTACGGCTAACAGAGACAAAGAGGCAGGTCATGGGATAATCCTAAAGACATAATTATATGCCTAGTAAAGAAGTCTGACATTTTTTTTCTTTTCTCTGAGAGGTACATCGGATGGCCAGGGGGGGGGGGGGGTCCGGAACCCAGGAACCCCCCTCCCCCCTCCTCCCCAGATCCGGCCCCGTTACAGGTCTTTGCTACACGTTCGATCATCTAGAACAGCCCAATTTAGTCTCACGAGAGCCTATATCTGGAACCTTGAACGCCTCTGGTCTCAGCGCTTATCACCATGTTTTCCTACGGCTACTGAGTTATCTGCTCTGTATACAATGTCAATGATGGACATTTGCCATGAAGTGAGAGGCAGATGTGATCAGTTACTTCCACCATTCACTGTAGACTACAACTAAATCTGAGTTCAAAACCAGTTTAAGAATAGGTCATCTGAACCGTCTTCATTTTGATTTTATAAAAAAAAATTTACATTTCGTTTTGGGTTGAAAAAGGCATGTTTCTGTGCACGCGGCTTTCTGGCTAAGATGTAAGGTTTTCTATAAGCACATTTTGTTTTACATATTCGAAGCAGTTGCACTTATATGTATCAAATTTCTGACAACATCTAACTTTATTTACTTTAATCGGTTGATATTGTATAATCAATATCAGGATTGGTTTAAACAAAACTTTATTCAATTTTTATCATGACAAAAATAATTAGTTTTTAGGATAACTAACTCAAGCATATACTGCTTATTTTAAGTAATCCTGGTATGTACATAACAAAGGTTTAATAGATAGCTGATTGCATCTAAACACGCACACACCTGGGTATAGCGCGACTCTTATTGGTGCTAGCTTTCCTCCGAAAGCGGCGTATGGCTGCCTAAATGGCGGGGTAAAAACGGTCATACACGTAAAATTCCACTCGTGCAAAAACACGAGTGTACGTGGGAGCCTAAGCCCATGAACGAAGAAGAAGAATTGGTGCTAGCTTTCCACTGAGAGGAAACGCCCCGAAATGTTCATGCAAAGGGGGCACAAAAGTAATTTAAAAATGAAAATAAAATGGAATAATAATACTTCAAACCATATTAAAACCATCGAAATCTAGTTCCCTCTGCATTGTGCCCCTACTTTGCAATGGACTGACCGCAGGTAGGAGGGAGCGAAGGCGGAGGGGGGGCGGGAGGGGGGGGGGGCGAAAGGCTGAACACAGGGTGAATGACGTGCGGACAGGTACAACAGGTATGGCAGCGTTTGCTAACAAGCTGAAGTGAGGATCAAAGACCCCCGCGCGGCATACAAGGGATGTTGAGAGACAAAATAGTCCCTTCGCTACGGCGTAACGAGATTAACAGTCGATGGGTGATGAGTGCGGGCTGTCAGAACGAACGAGCGGTGTCTCCCTCCGCCCGAATTGCGTGAATTGCTCAGAGGAGGATTTTATATGTTTTAGATAAAGCTTATATCCTATCCCTCAAGTCAAGTTCTAAGGTTTATATCCTGCTCCTTCACTTCATTTCTTGAGATGGTATGTAAACTCTCATATTATGTGACGAATGCCTATATTGAAGGGATGTAACCTCATGTCCCATACTTCGAATGGATTTCTTGAAATGCGATGTGAAATGTCATGTTCTGTGGTGCATTTCCATGTCGATGTGGTATATAATAGTATTTGTCTTTTTCTTTTTCTGGCTAGAACTCGCTTTTCTGCCAACATAAAATCAATCTATCTCTTTCTTATCTGTCTGTCTGTCTGTCTGTCTGTCTGTCTGTCTGTCTGTCTATCTGTCTGTCTGTCTGTCTGTCTGTCTGTGTCTGTCTCTCTCTGTCTCTCTGTTTCTGTCTCTCTCTGTCTCTCTGTCTCTCTCTGTCTCTCTCTGTCTCTCTCTGTCTCTCTCTGTCTCTCTCTCTCTCTCTGTGACACAAATAACTGTATTTTGGCCTCTGTTTCTCACTGTGTCTGTCTGTCTGTCTGTCTGTGTCTAAGTCTAAGTCTGTCTGTTTCTGTCTGTCTCTGTCTGTCTCTGTCTCTGTCTGTCTCTCTCTCTCTGTCTCTCTCTGTCTCTGTCTCTCTTTCTCTCTCTCTCTCTCTCTCTCTCTCCCCCCCCCCCCCTCTCTCTCTTTCTCTCTCTCACCCAACTGACGGTACGATACCCCTGGTGGCTTGCAAGTGGAGAACAATAGCGCTGCACACAGATCCACAGACAGCTTTGATCAAAGGGAGCTCAGCCTTTCACCTTTCCCCCGTGACAAGGAGCAGACCGGCAACCCTAGTCACAAGACGTGCAGGGCATTATTGGCATTCCCTGGGGGTTGGACCACAGGGTTCCCCCCTGGGGAAACGGGGGAGGTAGAGGGGGGGGGGGGGGTGCGCTGGGTTGTACAGAGGAACACCCCTTTACGACCTCCAAAATGTGTTAAACAAAAATGCAGGTTCTCACAGGGAGGGACGTCTTATTAAAATTGTGATGAAGTTACGGAGATGATGGACAAAAAAATCGGAATTTTATCAGCAAGATTTGGAAATGGGTGGTGGGGGTGAGGTGGGTGCTTATAACAAGGAGTCTTTTAACGATAAAAAGAGAATAAGCAACAAAAAAGGGGGAGGAGGGGGGGGGGGGGATCGGAGGGAAAAATGAAAAAAGACCATGATTTTTGTGTGTTAAAGCAGGCAAAATACAATGGGTTGACAAAATCCGCATGAAACTAGGGTAAACAAAAAAAGGAGGAAAAAAATGAAGTCTTAAATAGGGGATTCCACGGTAGACTCATATAGTGCTGCACTATCTGCTCCACTTAGCATTCCTGGCTGCCGGTTGTGTTGTGTTTTCTGTCATATTCCGCAGGCGTCACGGAGACTCCATCCGACCTGCCCGCGTTCCTGGCAGGTCCCTGGTGGGGAGCTCTTGTTTCCAATATATCCATTGGATGCCACCTCGCAAGGCTTGGGGTTTGCTTGTTGGTTTCTTGGCTTTTTCAGTACGTCCCCTGGTTGGTTCTGCCCTCATCTCACACACGCCCGCTATACCTATAGTTGCCGTACGTAACTATATGCTAACGTTTTGCTGTCACATCTTTCCCAGCGCAACTTTCGCGTTGTTGTGAGTATGCTCAGTTATAGCTTTTATTACACCCCCGGTATAGGGGTGTGTATAGGTTTCGCTCGATGTGTTTGTTTGGGTGTTTGTGTGTTTGTTTGGGTGTTTGTGTGTTTGTTTGGGTGTTTGTGTGTTTGTGTTCGCATATAGATCTCAAGAATGAACGGACCGATCGTCACCAAACTTGGTGAACAGGTTCTATACATTCCTGAGACGGTCCTTACAAAAATTGGGACCAGTCAAACACACGGTTAGGGAGTTATTGGTGGATTAAAATTATACAAGGACTTATACAGGGACATCTTCATGGTCAAAGGGAAATAACCATTCTCACTCAGTCACTGCCACCAACTGAGAAGGTTATTTCCCTTTGACGGGGGTGTTTTTCCTACCTCATAGGAATTTCTTGTTTCTAATTGCGGGCAGGTCTTTGTGAAAAGAGGGTAGTATTTTAACAAACTTGTCAACAATCAGATGTGCACTACATTGGGGTGTGCACGTTAAAGATCCCACGATTGACAAAAGGGTCTTTCCTGGCAAAATTGTATAGACATAGATAAAAATGTCCACCAAATACCCGTTTGACTTGGAATAAAGGCCGTGAAAGGTGAATGCTCGCCTAATAGGCTACTGAGCTTTACTGGCCGATGTGAATGCGTTAGATATTGTGTGTAAAAAATGTCTGTCTGTTTGTCTGTCTGTAAAAAATTCCATTTCAAACGGCAGAAATTAATATGTAAGCGCCTAGAGCTATATCTAGATTAGGCGCATAAAAATGATCACAATAATAATAATAATGTGTGCATGCACATGAATATTTGTACCCGAAAACTGAGCGAGTCAGTGAGTGACTTGCAGACTGACTGACTCTCTCATTTTCTTTGACAGTGACAGACACTGAGACTGACTGACTCATTTCAGTGTGTTTTACGACATAACAAATACACGGATGACAAATCCTCTCCCAGCATAATATTATCTCTTTCCAATTATACCTCTCTCTCTCTCTCTCTCTCTCTCTCTCTCTCTCTCTCTCTCTCTCTCTCTCTCTCTCTCTCTCTCTCTCTCTCTCTCTCTCTCTCTCTCTCTCTCTCTCTCTCTCTCTCTCTCTCTCTCTCTCTCTCTCTCTCTCTCTCTCTCTCTCTCTCTCTCTCTCTCTCTCTAGATTGCATGTCCAGATTCCACATGTAAAGCAGTATCTTCTAATGCGGTGAAGCAAATCAACAAAGATGGTCTATCCGAATCTGACAGATTTACAATATTTACATCGATCAGTACAAAAGGGTATAACTGATCAAGGCTAATATACCAATAAACGAGTGTTAAACAACGAAATGGGGGTCCTTAACGCCCTCACAGGAAATTTTCCTTTTAGGGACATGAGTTGGTGATACGCTAAAAAGTTAAACAACTCTGGCGATTTTCCTTTAAGTTCAGTATGTCGCCAAGAACGAGCAGTGTTTGTGTGTGTGTGTGTGTGTGTGTGTGTGTGTGTGTGTGTGTGTGTGTGTGTGTGTGTGTGTGTGTGTGTGTGTGTGTGTGTGTGTGTGTGTGTGTGTGTGTGTATGTGTGTGTGTGTGTGTGTGTGTGTGTGTGTGTGTGTGTGTGTGTGTGTGTGTGTGATTGTCTTCATGTCCTTACTTCGTTTTTGCTTAATTTCGTTTGCTTGCGCCAATACTCTGACCTGAAATGACATATTTCAATTTGTATGAAATTGAAATTTAACACGCTAAAGAACCCCTGAAGGGTATTTTTTTGCCAATATCTTGATTTCCTCTGACATTTTAAATCACAAAAAAGCAGCGAATCCCTTTCTGTGTGCAATTCGATAAAGCCAGTGAACCTAAAGAAACAAACAACAAACATTCCAAATGACAAGCAAAAAACAATGAATAATTGTATTGTGTGTGGGATTTTTGGGATTTATTGTTTAAATACCAAGACATAATACAAAACTGCATTCGTCTCGAAAGCAAAAAACTTGTGCAAAAAGCTAAAGACACGAAGCGTAAAGAAAATCACAATCGTACAGACCCACTTTTGACTCCGATAACTTAAACCAAAGCTGTGAAGACCGCTTTGTATAATCAGTGTCATCAAGTAAACGATTAACGGTACACGGTACTACATTTATTCATGCCTAAACAATGGTGTTGTGCAGTGGGGCACAGCAGAGATTTGAAAGGAATATGCAGCATCATCAACACCAATGTTTTTAATATCGAGTTAACCTTTTATTTATAAC